>NC_057867.1:77152267-77452267 GCF_019393635.1 Dromiciops gliroides | reverse complement strand
TCTTAAGGGAATTAAAGGTGAAGGGGGTGGGACCTTGACAAGTATTGTCTATTGGCTGGGATATGACAATGTTTTCACCTTGGACTTCTCCATGGTAGGAAGGAGGGGATGATTAGGAATCAGGAGAACTGAGTTTTGTCCCACTCTTCCTTCTAACTCACTTTTGGATCTTGTTGTAAGGCACCCTCACTGAACTTAGTTTTCTGAGTCACCTAGATAGGTATACCGATGAACCTGGAATCAAGAAGACCCAGCCTGAAATTCTGCCTCAGACACTTACTAGATATGTGACCCTGAGCAAGTCATTTTAGCTTCTCTCAGCCTCGGTTTCCTCAGTTGTAATTAAAATAGCACAGACCTCCTAGGGCTATTGTTTGATTCAAATGACATAAGGTATGTGAAGCTCTTTGCAAACCTTATTATATTCTATAAGTGCCAGTTATGATTTTTGCATCTGTAAAATAAGGTGAGAGTAAATGATTTCTCACATTCTTTTTTTTTTTTTTTGGCGGGGCAATGAGGGTTAAGTGACTTTCCCAGGGTCACACAGCTAGTAAGTGTCAAGTGTCTGAGGCTGGATTTGAACTCAGGTCCTCCTGAATCCAGGGTCAGTGCTTTATCCACTGCACCACCTAGCTGCCCCTGATTTCTTTCAGGTAAAAAAAAAATGCTAGAAGTCACGTTTGTAACAATTGATTCAGAGGTCACAATCAGCCCCTTTGCCCCCCACATTTAATGGCTAGTTCCTTCACAGAATATTTCTTTTCTGATGAGCAGTCACAGAGCTAGCCCAAGGAGTCCTGGAGAACAAAAGCAAAGTGAGTGGTTTCCCTGTGGGCTGCTTCAGCCTGGCTTTTATCATCCCTAATAGTGCCCCATTCCTTGGGCCTTTCTCACTCCCGTCAAAAGTTAATTGTTCTGTACTCTATCCCCTAATGGTCACACTTTCTTGAAAGATATGGCTAGCTAACTTGGTAAATTAATCTATTCTCATGGACTACTTCCCCATCTGGTTAACGAGCACATTTTAACAGGGGCCTTCTGAAGATAATGCCTTGACACAAAAGACTAGCTCTAATTATTGGAATTTCAGGCCGGTGGAGAAGATATTTTGAGGCTAAATCTCACTGCTCATATGTTGGGCTGATCTTGGCTACAGGTAGTCACAATTAGCTATTAGCAACTCATCATATTTTTATTCTCTTTACATTTTCTCCATTTGCTTCTTTTCAACTTGAACGCATCATAGACAATTTACTTGAAATTTAATTTTCATTTTTGTGTGAGGCAATGAGAGTTAAGTGACTTGCCCAGGGTCACACAGCTAGTAAGTGTCACATGTCTGAGGCTGAATTTGAACTTGGGCCCTCCTGAATCCACAACTGGTGCTTTATCCACTTCACCATCTAGCTGCCCCTGAAATTTAATGTTTAAACCATTTTTCTCTTTTGATTGCACTATAAATATTTTGTTAATGATAATGTCTCATATTTGTCAATGTACCTCAATGTAGAATCTAACCATGGTATCAATTAGAAATTAAGTAGAGGCAAGAAAATAGCATTATAATAATAGTATCACTGATGCCTGTTGACAGAATCACTGTAAAAAAAGAAATTTACATACACTGGTAGGTTTCCAGTTTTTAGACAAGAAAATTCACAGTATAAGATTCAAGATATTTTCTGTTCTTGTGATTATGTCTAAAGTTACCATTTATATTAAGCCTCCATAATACCATGTTTGAAGTGAGTTTGCTTTTATTTGTGTTCCAGTTTAGGATGAGGAATAAAACATATGGTCATTAAAACATCAAATCCAAGCACTTTACTGTGAGGTTTTGAGATCAAAGCTTTCATTAAAAACAAAACAAAACGAGGAGTTCAGAGAAACCTGGAAGGACTTACATGAACTGATGCTGACTGAGAGGAGCAGAATCAGGAGAACAGTGTACACAGTTAACAGCCACATTGTGTGATGAACAATGATGATAGACTTGGCTCTTCTCAGCAGTGCAATGATTCAAAACAATTTCAAAGAACTCATGATAGAAAATGTTCTCAACATCGAGAAAAAAATAAACTGTGGATTTTGAATGCAGATTGAACCATACTGTTTCTACTTTTGGGCCGGTTTCTTTTTCCTTCTTTTTTGAAGTTTTCCTCTTGTGCTCTGATTCTTCTTTCACAATATGACTAATGCAGAAATATGTTTAATGTGATTGTACATATATAACCTATATCAGATTGTTTTCTGTCTTGGGGAGGAGGAAGAGAAGGGAGGGTGGGAGAAAAATTTGGAACTAAAAATCCAATGAAAACAAATGTTGAAAACTATCCTTGGGGGCAGCTGGGTGGCACAGTGGATAAAGCACCGGCCCCGGATTCAGGAGGACCCAAGTTGAAAGCTGGCCTCAGACACTTACTAGTTGTGTGACCCTGGGCAAGTCACTTAACCCTCATTGCCCCACAAAAAAAGAAAAAGAAAAAAGAAAACTTTCCTTACATGTAACTGGAAAATAATAAAATACTTTTATTAATTAAAAAAAAACCCTGTAAAATTGACACCCTTTGGAGGTCAGCATGGACCAACTCTTTTGTACTGTCACATCACTCTCAGCTTCTGTGCTATTCCTTATTTCAGGTGTACTTTACTTTGTGGCTGACAACAGAACTGATCTACTAAAACCCATCTGTTATAATGCACATTATCCAAGGCTAAATGATCATGGAACTCCTAGAGGTGCTTTATTATAAAGAAGCCATAAAATTAGTGACCATTATATTCATTTCCAATGCCCTTAATATAAAAGTGAGAGGACAGACTCTGATGCTTTTCCAAATTAAAATTTTCATAATTCCTTTCCAGTGAAACTCTTGATTGCACAAAGCCTCATAAAAATTGCCTCCCTTTTTAGCTAGAATGGAAATGTGGGTTTTCAAAAATAAAACTTTACCTTTTTCTTCTGTAGCTTATAGTGTGTGTGTGTGTGTGTGTGTGTGTGTGCGCGCGCGCATGTGCGCACGCATGTGTACTTTTTAATGATAAGATTTTTAAAAATAACCTTTTGGTCTATAATTATCCCTATTTTGCACTCGAGGAAACTGAGGCAGACAGTGGTTAAGTGACTTGCCCAAGGTCACACAGCTAGTACGTGTCTGAAGCTGGATTTGAACTCAGGTATTTTTGACTCCAGGCCCAGCATTTTATCCACTGTATCACCTCACTGTCATAGGTATTAAGTACCTACTATGTGTCAGACACTATGCTATGCAATGATAATACAAAACTAAAAATGAAACAGTACTTGCCTTTAAGTGGACTTATAGTCTACTCTGATGTTCTTTCTATTTTCCCTTTTGTATCTCTAATAGTTCCCTCACATATTTTGAGATGTGTTCCTGATGGCACCTGGGTACCAGAAAAAATTATTTGCCATGCAGGAGCCTGGAAGAAAGGAAACTAGCTCCATATGCTCAAAGGATTTTTAGCTACAGGGTTTTAGAGGATCATGGAGAATTCCCTAGGGGAGCCCTTGCCCTACCAGACACTCTGCCTGTATTCCATAGGGCACGGCCTTTGTGGAGAGTGCTATAAAATAACCAGAGCAGACTGGATACTTCCCATCCCCAAGAGCTGGTTTATCAGAGTTTAACCAATATACCAGAGCACAAGTTCCTGTTTTCAGCTACTAGCAAGCAGTAGAACAATATAATAATTATTCATCATCGCCCTTACTATTATGATGATAACAGATATGTATAAAGCACTTCCATATTTGCAAAGTGTTTTGTACAGATTATCTGATTTGAGTCTTACCACAACACTGGGACAGATGAGGAAAAGGAGACTCAGGCCTTTGTTCTCCAGTTACTAAGATAGCCTTGTTAAAAGTTCAACATGCTCACCCTTCTTCCTCCATACTTGTTTACATGTATTTGGAAAGCTATGTTCTTGTCACTCCAATTTCTGATTTTGATGTGCTAAGTGCACATAGGGTTTTTGAGAAAGAATACAAATTTGAATCCCAGCTCTGACACTTCTCTCAGACTCAGTTTCCTCTTCTATAAAATGGGTTTTGCCTAAATTATCTCAAAGGTTCCCTCTAGTTCGAAATTTATGCTTCTATGAGTTTCTTTGAAGAAAGATTTTGTATAATTAAGAAATGTTTCTATTTTGGGAAGGAAGAGGAATTGAATCAGTTTAGGTACAAGAATCAAAGGCTTCAAAGAAAACTCAGGTCAGGGATAGTATATTTATGTTTGCATCAGCTAAAATCTAATTCAACATGGGCATCACTATCTCTCCCTAGAAAATGCAGCTGCTCACCGAAAGAAGAAGGAAGAAGAAGGAAGAAGAAGGAAGAAGAAGGAAGAAGAAGGAAGAAGGAAGAAGAAGAAAAAGAAGAAGAAGAAGAAGAAGAAGAAGAAGAAGAAGAAGAAGAAGAAGAAGAAGAAGAAGAAGAAGAAGAAGAAGAAGAAGAAGAAAATGCAGCTGCTGCTTTGGTCCTAGATGATTGCCTTAAGGAACCTTCCTTTAAACATAGGTATCTGTTTGTTTGTTTTTGATTTAAGGGATTACAAGGGGCAGCTAGGTGGCCCAGTGGATAAAGCACTGGCCCTGGATTCAGACACTTGACACTTACTAGCTGTGTGACCCCGGGCAAGTCACTTAACACCCATTGCCCTGCAAAAACAAAAAAAAACAAACAAGAACTGATTTAAGGGATTACTTCATTTAACATGTTTTTTTTTTTAAATAACAGTTACCCTAGGTGAAATGATTCTAGCCTTCCTCTTTATTTGCTTTAAAGTAACATTGTCTTGGGTCATTATTTTGAAAGTCACTCTAGCTGGTGAAAGTAGGCACAGGGAATCCAAACTGGGCATGGAGGAAGGGAGGGAGAGGAATACATCAGTTAGGAAATCAGTTTCACTGGTATGAATTACAAATAGGAATTTGATGTTTAAAATCCTTCACAATCTGGTTTCAACCTTTCTTTGAAGGATGAAACCAATACTAATGTTCTAGCTCTGCTCTGGACAAAGAAAGCGGGTGCTGGCAGACACCTAGATGGTAGAAGTCCCCCCTCACTATGCCAGACTACTGATCTGTTTCCCAAACTCCTTATCTATTCCTCTTTCTGTCTAAGAGGTCTACAGTATGTGCCAATGATAAAATGACTTCTGTTTCTCTCTCCTTTGACTTTCCCCTAAGCTCTTGCTTCCCAGCATTCATTCTTGGATTTCTTCCAATGAGTATACCTTTTAAAATATATAATGTAATCCCACCTCATCACTTTTCCCTATTCTGTTTCTTGTGAACTAAGGCATACATATTAGGTTTCATCCCATCAAAAATTCAGAGATAACTGTGAGGTCAGAATCATTCCCTCTCTTGTTAAGATCTCTAGTTCCTCTCATTTTTCCCCTTAACTTTGGGTACTTGCATACAGGCGCCTGAAGCCATGGGTTTTACTGATTTTTGTTTCCTGTGAATTTGTGTGGGTCTGAACCACTATTCTTCTTTGTTTTTAATTGGCAAAAGTGAGGAAAAACATAATATGTGTTCCTATGGTCTTCCGTTTCTTGCCCCAAACTTCATAATCATTGACATTTTTAGAGTTTTAAGGTTGGCTAAGCTCTTTCAATCCTCACAACAATCATGTGAGGTAGGTGCCTTTATTATCCTCATTTTAAAAATGAGGAAACTGAAGGGGGCAGCTAGGTGGTGCAGTGGATAAAGCACCTGCCCTGGATTCAGAAGGACCTGAGTTCAAATCCGGCCTCAGACAACTGACACTTACTAGCTGTGTGACTCTGGGCAAGTCACTTAACCCTCATTGCCCCACCAAAAAAAAATGATGAAATTGAGACTCAGAGAAGCTGACTTGTCCAAGGTCACACAACAAATAAGTGTCAGAGTGGGGATTCATATCTAACTCTTCTTGTGTCTAATGCTTCAAGGTCTGGAATGTTTTGACTATGATACACTGCCTCCCCGCCCCCCCCAAGATGGTTGTTTTGAAACGATTTTTAAAAAAAAAACAATCTAATTGCCTCTCCCTTGGACCAAGCAGAGCACAGCTAATTCCTCTTCACCTCACCAGTCCTTCAAATACCTTTAAGAAAGCTATCATTTCACCAAATACACACTTACTGGAGATAAAATTAACAAAAGGAAAATGTTAGTGCAAGATCATCCAAGTGATTGGAGCAGTACATAATTTAGTAAGCTTAATAAAATATTGAATATGAATAATCTATTGACCCTAACTCAGCAGATGCTGGCACTAGCATTGCCTATTGGGGAGTGTCAATATTTCAACAATATGTTAAAAAAACAACCCCCCCAATTTTTATGAAAATAGATTTTAATCAGTCATTATATAATGAATATCTTCATATATTTCATATGTGGCATGTTCCATTGAGCCAAGGACCATCTGCACACTTAAAAAATACTCATGGAGTAAATGTCTTATCCAAAAATTGAAATGATTTTGTATTTCAAGAATAAAACAAAAAATCAGTGTGTGGCTAGTTGATATTTCAACTGACATAAAGTTTCTTCTTGCACACCTGATTGTAAGAGACTATAAAAGTGAACAAGAAGGGTATGCTCAAAGTTAAGTGAGAAGTAAGAGTGTAATAGAAAATAAGTAGAAGAAAGACAGAAGAAAGTAATAAAATGAACTGCAGCATGGCTCATAAATAATAGAAACATAAATGTCATAGGAACTTTATTTTATGGTGTAGGTGGCCTAGTAAAAATTTGGGAGCAAAAAAGGCTTAGTTGTGAAGAGAAAGCCACATACTCTTTGTCACTGAGGGTAGTTATTCAAGCTCAATGACATTCCAGACCTCATGACATTGCTTTTCAATTGGCAGCATGTGCCAAGCTCTCAGTGCTTGTCATTTTCAAACAGAATGGACAGGATAAAAGATTGCTTTCCTGTGAGTGGCTTGCTTCAGAGTGATAAACCTCTAATCCATACTCGATTTAAGATCCTGAAGATACACTCATCTTCAAGGCTGTCACCAGAATGGAAGTGTGCAACATCAGAGGACTACTTGCCATTTGGATCTGGGCCCTTGGTGGTTTGTTTCTGGGGCTCTCACCACTTCTGATTTCTTGTGTCCCTCCTCTTGACCAGAGCCTCCAAATGAGATGGCATTTTCCAACTAGTCTCCAAGGTTATTATGTCTCTTAAATAGAGAGTCTGTGGCCAGAAATGATATGAAAGCACAGTAAGATTTGTTTCACTCACTCTATAATTTTTCATACTCCACAAATGGAGAAAGGTAGATAGATTTTCCCCAAGAGTGTTAGGGCGAGTGATTACATGAATGCAAATCAGAGCATCTGCCACCACATCACTATTTGTAGCTGGCTATAGTTCATTTATTACACAAAGTGCTCAAGTGTAGGTAACGGCAGAGAGGGGAACTCTTGGGCTGGGCCATTCTTGCTATATACCAAGTGGTCTCTTCCATTATATCTATATCTATATCTATATCTATATCTATATCTATATCTATATCTATATATCAGATCAGGGACTAAAATGAGCATGGATTTACAGGCACAGTATTAATGAATGAAAAGAGCAGTCTTCTTCCTTCCTGAGTGAAATATAACAGGAAGAATAAAAGCACTTTGGATTTTCTTATTACCTCAAAAATAAAAAACCCTCTACTGAGTTGATCTTATGGAATATGTATGCATGTATGTATGTGTGTGTGTGTGTGTTTTATATGCAGAGAGGAGGCTTTCTCTTGAGAAATTGATAGAAACTAGAGAGATGGAGGGAGGAATGTATTTTTATTTTTAAAGATTTTTACCTACAATATATAATAGTAGTGCTACCATATGTTATACCCAGTAGGTAATAAATGATGAATGAATGTGATCATGAAAATGATGATAACACTTCGCCGTAGAAATGCTGATAGATTTATTTTACTCATTGTCTAATCTCAAGCTTGCTAAGTTTATTAGAATTATTTTGCTTCTTGAGGGTTTCCCATCTAAAGGCAATCATTAAAGTCTTCAGCACTATAAACATAGCAACACATATTTTTTAAGAAACAATCCATGAAATATAGGTGGTTAGGCAAAATTTGGAAATAACATATATTTGCCATCTGATTCATAACCTTGTTCCCCTACTCCCCCAAGACAAAAATGTTTCACATCTCTGGCACTTTTTGGGGAGGCAGTTAGGGTTAAGTGACTTGCCCAGGGTCACACTGCCAGTAAGTGTCTGAGGCCAAATTCGAATTCAGGTCCTCCTGACTCTAAGGAATATAGGACTCCATCCATTGTGTCACCTAGCTGTTTCTGCATCTCAGGCATTTTAAGCAAAGAACTAAATTGAGCATAGAAGTAAGTGTTCCTAGATCTGTAGCCAGCACTAAATTAAATGGAATTGATTTGTCAATATGGTACCATGGAATTAGTTTTGGATTTAGAATCAAAGGAGCTGAGTTCAAATTTCCAGTCTGCTAATTACAGCCACTGTGGCCTTGTAGCTTAAGCTCCAAGTTCCCTTCCAGGTATCAATCTATGATCCCATGCTTATTGTTCCAAAACTGTGTTTTACAGTTTCTCTATCTGGAGAAAATCAATATTTATGTTAGCAGGCTTGTTAAAAATTGGATCTATGACTCCCCCAAAATCAGTAGTCCCTTTCCTGTGTTTTCCAAAGAGACCATGAATATAATTTTCAAGGCTCGTGTCCTTACTCTCTGAAGTTTCCAAAGGAAACCACCAGGCTTAATAACCTGCCCAAATGCTTAAGCTTATTTCCAGAGAGAACCTCGATAATTGGAGAATTGGAAAAACATCATACCATTTGACAAATGCCTTAATTCCCCTGATTTTCTAATGATATCTGTCTGTGCAGCTTGCTGAGAGGCAGTGGGGGTTAGCAGATAGAGAGTCGACTTTGAATACCTGTTTTGAACTCGTGCTTTCTGACACATAGGGTGTGTGACCCTGGGCAAGTCATCTGACCTCAGTGTCCTAAGATTCTAAGTTATACACAAATTACTTATGTCTACCAGTAGATGGAGTTTCCACACTGGAAGTTCCCTGCACAGACAAAATCATAGGTCTAGATTGCCTCAAAGAACTTTCCATTATATATCCTGCCTCTGAAACCACAACCAAGCCATTTAATCTCTCTGAATCACAGGCACCTCTCTAAGACTAGAAATAATAGAGAGGTGGCAGTATACAATAGTGCAGTGAGTCCACCAACAATTCTTGTTCTTGTTGCCAAACTCTAAATCCCCACCTTGATGATATTAGAAATTCTTGATGTGTATACGTGTACCTACATGTGTATACATATGTATATATGTATCTACATATACATACACAGTAATATGCATACACAGCCACTGCTGTGGTTAGGACATTAAGAACGTTCTGTATTCAAGATCATTATGTATGACTATACAATTAATGACCTGCCACAAGTATGACTATACAATTAATGACCTGCCACAAGTATGACTGGCTACATGTAATTGTATTAAAATTCAAATAATGTGGGGTTTTGGGGTGTGTGTGTGTGTGTGTGTGTGTGTTACCATTTCTAAAATCCAGAGTAAGCAGTTAGAGCCTAATAGCTACATTTTTGACGTTCTGAGGCTACTGTTAATGGATTCCCAAGAGAAATGACTGAGGATACTTTTGGATCAGTAATGTGATGGTCTCAAAGACTTCATTCAGTTTCACAAAAGGTCACTACTGATATACCCTTCTCTCTGGCTCTTCCTTCTTAACGAATTAAAAATGGAATTTTCCGGGTATGAGGGAGTTAGTGTCTGACCTAAGGAAATATTAAGGAAGCATCCAGCTTCTTACAATGAGTTCAAATCATGAAGCTTAAATAAATTAGTCCCTTGGGGACATTTGAAGTTAGGTGGTTAGTAAAGTTAGGAAGTAAAGTCCCTTCCAGTGAAGACTGTTTCATTACTCTGTGGCTGGCACATGACAGGTACTTAACAAATGCTTGTTGATTGACTGACTGAAGGAACTGGCAGATGTGCTTCTGACTCTTCTATCAGTGGTTTTGCAAGACTGTGCAGAAAAGAGGTTCCCCAGAACAGGAGATTGGTAAATAGCTACAAACTATAGGCCAGTGAACTGGAACAGGAATAAATGTAAAGCTTTATACTTAGGTTCACAAATCAAATTCACAATTAAAGAACTGGAGAGGACTGTGGGTGGCCAGGGAGTCTCGCTTAAAGGCTATCATTAAGCAAAAAGCCAGATAAGCACATGCCGGGCAACTTGTAGAAAGGATTCTTGCTTGGGTAGAGATTGGACTAGTAGACTCAGAATCTCTGATTCTGAAGGCTGAACCATGCCTATACTAAATATTCTAAATAGTCCCTTAATCTTTGCTATGAATAATTAATATGATAGGAAGCACAATTAATGGTGTCCATATAATTTCATTTCATTTCTTTTTTAAACCATATTTCTCGATCACAAGGTATCTGCAGAATATTCAAAGGACACTATTTCACTTCAAAATATATGACACCTAGTGACCTTACACATGAGCTATTAGGATAGCAAGTTACATTATTCCACTAGTTCCAAAGGACGTGTTCTTTAAGTAAAACTGTTAAAACCAGACTGGTTTTGCTTTGGTAAATTGCCACTGTTTGACTCAAATATGTACAACAAAGATTAACCAAATATTTAAAAACACACAATTCGTGATGCCAGTCTCAGATGGTCTTCCAAAAGCCTGGCAGTTCTCAGAGAAGCATGGTAGCCCTACCAATCATTATAGTCTTCCTAGATTAAATGTAGAGGATCAGTCAACTTGCAGTACAAGGGGAAGATTAATTACTCCAGCTCCATGTGAATTAATTATTAGTGCACAACCATAAGGCTAAGCAAACCTAATGTAGGGGCAGGGAGACGAAGGGCAGATAGAGAGATTGGTAGCCTGGGCCATATTCCAAGACCAACACTTATCATCAGTTTCAAATGACTAATGATACAGTCTCTCATTTGGGTCATGCATATGGTTCTTGGGTAACCCTACTGCTAGAGGAATTGTATCTTTTTGAAGTTGTATTACAGATTTGGAATCAGAAGAGGGAAGGAAAAGATTAATAAATACCTCTTGGGCAGCTAGGTGGCGCAGTGGATAAAGCACCGACCCTGGATTCATGAGGACCCGAGTTCAAAGCCGGCCTCAGACACTTAACACTTACTAGCTGTGTGACCCTGGGCAAGTCACTTAACCCCCATTGCCTCTAAAAAAATACCTCTTGAAAAGGGGTAAAAAGTTTCCCATCAGCACTTGAATACACTGCTCTGACATGATGGCTGCTAGCCAGCTGTATTATTTTTAGAGAAGATAACTTCAGGTACAAAATGACCAAGTACAATATAGAGGTTTGGGAAAATGCAGACATGAAAGAGTCTTTTATGGCCTTTAATTTGCAGGAGATTTTCAATGAAATAAAGGATTTATGTTTGGTAGATGAAAGACCAGGTTAAGTCCCTGTCGAGGCAGTCTACCAATTTACCACTGGTTCTTTGCTCTTCTCTTCCTCTTCTCCCCACCATGACTCCAAAGTAACACGATGGTTTTCCATGACCTGACAAAAGCCTCTTAAAAACAACAAATAACTGTCTATGCCCATCTCTATAACAGGAGCTAGAGTCATCCAGTTGACTAATGTGCAAACTATCTGAGCAGCCAGAAAGACCAGCTCATGGTATTCAGAATGTGTACTTTCCTGTTAGGAAATGAAAGACAAATTTGACCTACAGCTGTACTGTTTATTTTTATCCAAATGTAAAGGGGGTGGAGGAGCTAATGTCTCCTGTAGAGAGATTATGAGACAGGAATTCATTACAGTTTCATTTCACCTTAGAGAGGAAGCTTAATATCCTTGGCAAAGTACACTGGAGTACAGATCACAGAAATTCTTTTCTCCAGCTATGGGTTTTAACAAGCCAAGTTCTTATGTTTTAAAAGTAACATTTATAAATCCTTCTGGTGACTTGAAAAAAATCTTATTCATAAAAAGTTGTGTTGACACCTCAATCTGCGAGCTCACAAGAAGGCAATTTTCAGTACAATGTACTATTACAAGCAATTCATTAGCAGAAAAAAAAAACAGATTGAGGATGTGATACATTTCGAAATAGGAAAATGGAGCTGCATAATTTAGTTTAATTGCTCAAGGACAGCATTAACTGCCGCTAACAGTTTACATTCCCATTTGTGGTGCAATGGAATAACACTGCACAGCTTACTGGCATCTGCTAACCACAAACATGCGTGGTTAGTGCCCCAAGGAGCTTTTCTTCCAGAAGAAAAGGACCTTAGCCCTCATTCCTAGCAAAAGGAGATTAAATTTGGGATAATCTCATTGATGATTATTTTCTGTTGTTAAACAACATCAGCAACATCTATAAAAGTCTTAGGCTGACATCTTGACTAGATGGCATCCTTTGGATGCATGTGACCAGATCACATCAGAGGTGAAATGGGGTCATCACATACTTGCAATAATACAAGGTCCAATAATACGTTATATGGTATTCATCTTTTGGCATGTGATAGTGAGCGAAAAGTGGTTTATTTCTAGTTTTTATCTAAAAATATATCCCTAGTCATTTGTCCTCAATCTTTTATAAGCACTTTAGACAATGAAATTGAAAAGTAATTTTCACAGCTCACATAAACCTATCCACTCTCTTTGGATACTTTGTTCTTTTTATAAGTTTAGTAAAAAGCCAACTGGTAATAATTATTTTATTCTCTCCTTGTAATTATTATGTGGAACCAGCTGTCTTATGGAGCAGAACATCATTCATAAGGAACTTGCTTGTTTACAATTTGTCTTCATTTAGGACTAATATTAACCTTTATATTTTCTACTGGGGAAAAAAAGTTTCCTGAGAAACAAATTCAATTGTGATTGATGTGGAAATAGCTTATTCAACAAGGCACCTTAAACACACATATATTTATTCTTAATATACAAGTATCCCATCAATTATGAATGATTCTAATATGTTCTTTAATGCAGAGCCTCAAAAAGAGGGCCAATATAGATCATTTGTTATATCACTTATTATTGCACATACTGAGGGTAATCCGAATTGACTTTCTTTCAAAATATTTTATAATTCGTAGTTTTCAAGAAATTCCCATTGACCTTACTCTTTTGTACTGAATCCTAATTAGGAAATTTGACCATGTCACTATGCTCCACACTAGTCCTATTTCATTGGAGAGGCCATTTTTAGGTGAAATCAGATCTTTCTTTTCATGGGATGAGGTCCCTCCTTGGGGATCCTACTTTGTAGCTTAGGACTTATCTAAATGTTGCTCACTATCGAATAAATACAGCTGACAATGATCATCCATAGAAGATGTATCTATTTTATATGGTGCTAAAGAAAGATGCCTCTTTGATTATAATCTTGTATTTTGGTTGATAGGATGATGACAGAGAAGATAAAAATGATGCTGATAGATTACATGATCCAAAATAACAAAAGATAACTCTTCATTGCTTGAAACAATAAACTTGTCAAGCAACTCATGCTAAAACCATACCAGATCTAAAAGCAACTGCATTCTAGTTATAGCACTATACACCTCATTGCACTATTTGATAGTGAGGCTAAGAAAGTTTCTTTATTGATGCCTACTGGAGAAATTTGTGATTTTCAGAACAGATGTTAACTACCTGGGTATCAAGCATAACAAATTACAGATGATTGGGATTTTCTGAATTTCATACTCTAAGAGCATTTAATAACCATTTAGTATATCTGCAAATACCAAGCTACAGTGATGATATAGAGATGTCAGGTAGTTCTTTGCGATGTTTATACAATCTATGCTTATTTTGTTAGGTTTAAAAAACAGGTCATGGGGGAAACTAGGCATCGCAGCAGATAAAACACCAGTCCTGAAGTCAGGAGGACCTGAGTTCAAATCCTGACTCAGACACTTGACACTTACTAGCTGTGTGACCCTGGGCAAGTCACTTAACACTCACTGCCCCCCCCCAAAAAAAACCCTAAAACCAACCAGGTTATACAAAGGAAATGGTGGAAGGACTGCTTTGATTTCAAACACGGGTGCTTGATTTCGTTGTCACTCCCACTCATTTCAATCCTCTTCTTTAAGCACAGTCATAACTTGTGTGTGCATGCCTTGAGCCGGTTCTATGTTAATGGATACAGCACCGTGTGTACTAATGGTGCTCTAGGAATAGCTGACAGCCATACTAGTGGGAAGAATAAGGCACTGTCACTACTGGTCTACAAACAGATATTGATTATAAAGGTAAACAATAAACTTTGGGGAAAATATAGCTTCAGAAACTCAAAAAACTCTATATACCTTACCAACTCTGCATTTCTCAAATTGCTATCCTGAGTCACAAGTATAGGTATGTAATTTCTTCCATGAAATTTTATTAAGCACTTCATATTCATCTTTCAAGGTTCTTAATATGTCAACACCCTTTAACCCCAGTAATTCTAATACTAGCTGAAGGTCAAGACAGAAAGAAAAGTCCTCTATATGCTGAACTGTTGATATGAGCACTATTTGTGATATCATTACAAATTAGAGACAAATTACATGCCCAAGGTTGGAGAATCACTGAAAACTTATGGTGTATAAATATAATAGAATATCACTGTGCCACGAGAAATGCTCAACATGAAAAAAAATTAGAGAAGCATTGGAAAATCTATATGAACTGATACAGAATTTTAAAGAAGGAATATGCAAAATAACTCCAATAATGTAAATGAAGCTAGCACTGTGAGACAATAGAAATCAGGTCAGATATGATGTTCACTCAGAGAGCTGAGGTTCAAACACATTTCCTTCCTATTCCTTCCTTCCCCATTCTTTCAAAAGGACAAGTTAGCTTTCATGCCAGCCTATGTATAGACCAAATCTGAGCATATTTTAAAGCTATAAGATAGTACACAGTGTACATTTATATATGACTATAAATAATCTCCAAGGCACCAAAAAGGGAATTGTTTTATGGCATTTGATTATATTTCTCATCGCCACTGTAAAATAAAAAGTTATTCAAAAGAAAGATAACTGTAAAAGACTAGGTGTGCCAACTGATGCAAGAATTTAAAAATACTTATAAAATACTGTTTAATAATTTTACTATAATTTACTATAAGTTCTACTATCTGTGCAAATATACTTTAAATATAAACAAGTTCAAGCAGACATTATAATTTCACTTTGAAATAAAAATTTACATTCTTCATTTCTAGTATGAACAAATATAGTGTGTCACTTGTGATCAGCTGGTCCTTGGAAGTATTTTCAAATTATAGTCCTCAAATATACGCCACTGGTAATAGATTAGGATCATAATATTAATTAAAAGGCCCTAAAACCTGACTAGGGCTTTAAAAGACCTGGGACAAGTACCATATCCAAACTAAGCCCAGGGTAAGGGTCACAAAGAGGCACTCAGGTGAGGGGCTATTTTGCACATAGGTTGGCAGGAGTGTAGGTGGGTCAATGTTTATCTCAACCTGCAATCTGGTAACTTCATATTTTAATTAATTAGCTTTCTTTACATATATCAAAGCTCTGTGGATTCTATACAACTGTTGCCACAGCCCTTTAAATGCAGTGCCCTGGGACAAAGCTCCAGACAGCCCACGGAGCCATTATGGCTAGACATTTATCTAGCAAAACTAAGACCCCAAATCTCCACTTATATCATTGGTTTGGTTGCCATATTTGTTTGTTTAACATACCTACTGAAGGGATTTTTAGCACAGGTGATATTTTGAAAGATCCATGATTATCATTCACCAGCATCATCATTATCTTCAGCATTATCCTTTCACTTTTTACCTGTGTCTCCCTCCCAGTCAAATAGTGAACTTCCAGCAACTCTACAATTCTCTACATTTTGACATAGTCGTATAGTAAAATCATGTATCTTGGGAACATAGAGTCACTTACCAGTTTCAGGGTCAGAGTTGCCATCTCCTTCAGTACGGTTGCTGTGTGTATGTGTAGATGAGTGTTCATAGTACTCTCTACGGGCATAGCCAGGCCTGGTAATAACAGCGGCACCAGCTTCTACCTCAATAGGTCCAATGTCGCTGCCGCTCTCCTGGGAGCTTTCTGGAAGGTGGAATGTGACACGGCGCTGAGCCTACAAAGAAGAAAGAAAATGATAGGGTTTTAACACTGATCTTAGTAATTATTTAATGCATGCAATTTAGAAAATATATCATTTCAGATACATGGTGAAGACACATTAACATTATCTACAACTGTGCACAATTTCAGGATTTTATGGACAGGCAGCTCTGTGTTCAAACCTGTCTTTCTTCCTATCAGAGCTGCTCCTATTTTTCGAATCCACAAACCCTGATACAACATGAAAGCCATCCAGTACTAAAGATAAATGCTGTCGGCCTTCACTTATGGGTACCATCATTTGTATGGGAGCCAACCAAGGCAGGAGGAATTGAAATTGAGTTCATTTGCTTGATATTTCACTACTTAAATACTCAGTGTCATTATGTAAGATTTTTGCTTACACATCTAAGCTTTTTCAAAGCCAACAAAGCAAAGGATCTCTGTTAGTATAGGGGACTGCTGGTATGGGGGCTCACTCTCCACCAATGCAAACTGCAAGTCATCTCTGACTTAGCAAATAAGTCTTAGGATATTATTCAACCTCCTGATTTCATGCCTTTGAACAGGCTTTCTCCTCACGTTCCACCATTTAATAATCTTTAACTTCAATCCAGAATCAGTTCATGTACCACCACTTAGGAAAGTCTTTTCCTCATGCTCCTAGATTTTAGTGTTCTCTTAGCCCTCAAATTATTGGGCATAGTTTTATCTGTTTGCAAATGTATGCACTGAAGTAGAAAACAAGCTCCTTTAGGAAGGTTTGTATTGTTTTGGTAATCTCAGTTCCTAGCATAGTGTCTTATAAAAGTAGATGGCTTTTGCATTGGATTGGAGTGGGTTTTGGAACATAGAGGTTGAATGGCTTTCCCAAGATCACCCATCCCTATGTGGCAGAGACAGGACATAAGCACAGGTTTTCTTGACTCCAATATCTGCCTTTTATCCTCCATTCTTTTCATTTTGTTCAATGGAATTCAAAGAGAAATGGTCCTTTAACGACTTACTATCCTACTCTTGTTCTTTTATGTTTAATGTTCTGTGGACAATTACCCAAATGGATAAAATGATTGCTTTTTATAATTTAAAGGTATTATGATATGTTTATCTTTTCCATGAGGATTCCCCATCATGAGTGCGGGTAGTATCATGGCCATGGAAGAATGTCAGCTTTGTAGTAAATTCTAACTTTACTTTTTTCCAGGATCACTGTATGTTGGGGAGTGGTTGTAATAGTTTATTTAACTTCTCTACATGGTATTTCAAACACATCAAGAGTTAAATAAATGTTCTTCCAATCAACTCCATCTTCTGTGTGCTCACTGAAATTCCATTTAGGACAACATTAATAGGAAACAGGATGGTGGTTATCATATAAATTTCATCCTGTTCCACACTGATTTTGAATTTTGGGGTTGGGTATCTATATATTGGAAGCTTGTCATTCCACATAGTTTGGCGATTAGGATCATTTGGTTTGGTGATAAGTACTAAAAATATCACCCTTAATTTTATCTATAATAGGTAGGTTATTATTTCATATTAGAAGTGTTGGCTCCTATGGAGCATGTTTGGGGATGGGCTTTCAGGGGCCAACCCATGAAGCAGCTCATCCCTGAGCTTGTACCCTGGCTACCTCCAACAAGAGATGTGCTTTGCAACATGGCTAATATGAAAATGTTTTGCATGATTGTACATATATAACCTATATCAAATTGCTTACCTTCTGGGGGTGGGGAGAATGGAGAAAATTTGATTTGGAACACCATATTTTAAAAATGAATGTTAAAATTGTTTTTACGTGTGATTGGGAAAAATAAAATATTATTTAAAAAGAGATATGTACTTTGGTCTCTTAATAAATGACATGTATAACCATAGGCTTAGTCCTACGTACTCCTTGAGGACAAGAATCATTTCATTTCTCTCTTTTTATCCCCATCCCCTCGCAAGCTGAATTAAATTGGATTTTTTAATGACAAAATTGTATGACAAGTAGGAAAAACCCAATAATTTAGTAAAACAATGTTTTCAATGATTTTGCCAGGTCAAAGAAAGGCTTGGGTTGAAGTTGTTTAAATATATTTTCCCTTTTGTGCAAAATGAGAAGATTGGATTAGATAATCTCTAAGATATATTCTAATTTCAAAATTCTATGAATTCTTTTCTTTCTTTCTTTTTTCTTTTTTTTTTTTGCGGGGCAGTGGGGGTTAAATGACTTGCCCAGGGTCACACAGCTAGTATCAAGTGTCTGAGGCTGGATTTGAACTCAGGTACTCCTGAATCCAGGGCTAGTGCTTTATCCACTGTGCCACCTAGCTGCCCCCCAAATTCTATGAATTCTTGCAAACTCTTTGGATATAGTTTTCAAATATTGGAAAGAAGAATGAGGGGATGTGTGCACATAATATAGACATTCTCTGAATACATCCTTTAAAACACTCAGCAATTACCAACTTTAGTCTTCCCAAAGAGAGGAAGAAATTAAAACATTAACACATAAAAAACAATGTCCCATTACAAATATATGCCATCTCATTTTATATTCTTTGCTGTTCCTTTCTCATTCCAATCTACAAATGTGAAGATTAGGCAACTCTCTAACCCTCCCTCTGTCTCTCTGTCTCTCTGTCTCTGTCTCTTTCTGATTATTAGGTACTTGACTTGCCTTTTCAACAAATACCTGACATATGTACCTTTTGTGGGTCAAGATAGTGTGTTCTGTCAATATCTAAAGCCCCATGTTTTCTTCTTATGATCCTTTGCCTAGACAGTTGGGCAATCACATTCTTTCCCCTGGTCAAACATATATGAAGAACTTCTTAATTTCTCCATTTGTAATCATAGCCAGGTCTATAAGGGACCTTAGAAATTCTCTATTCCAATCTCTTTACACATGAGGAAACTGAAGCTCAGAGAAGAAAAGTGCCTTGATTAAGGTCACACAGTTATGTAGTTAGAAATCTGGAACTAAAACCTAGATCCTCTGACTCCCAATCTTGTATATTTTCTCCATCTCCCTCTCTCTCTCTCTCTCTCCCTCCCTCCCTCTCTCTCTCTCCCTCCCCCCACCTTTCATGAGGCAATTGGGGTTAAATGACTTGGCCAGGGTCACACAGCTAGTAAGTGTCAAGTGTCTGAGGCCACATTCGAACTAAGGTCCACCTGACTCCAGGGCCGGCACGCTATCCACTGCACCACCTAGCTGCCCCT
Source organism: Dromiciops gliroides (assembly GCF_019393635.1). Lineage (NCBI taxonomy): Eukaryota > Metazoa > Chordata > Mammalia > Microbiotheria > Microbiotheriidae > Dromiciops > Dromiciops gliroides. The sequence continues at coordinate 77,432,850 of NC_057867.1, read as the reverse complement.
CTTGTATTTTTTCTAATGTATCACAGTAGACTTTCTTGCCTAACTGGGTTGTCCCAACTCTGTATTCCCAGTGGTTGATAGGATTCCTGTCCATGGTATGATTTCAGCTCCTAGTAGAGTCAGAACTAGGCATAACATACAGGGAATGTATTTATGGGGGGGGGCAGTGAAGAATGATTTATAAAATGACTTTTAATAAATTGACACCATGACTACTAATTTCTTATGGTATTTTTTCCTTAAAAAAAACTGGTCCTCAGGGACCCCACTGTGCTTTTGTTTGTCTGCATTTGTCATGTTCTCCAGATGCTTTGATATAGCTCTTTTACCACTCTGTCTTCCTACTACTAAACTTAAGTGCCTTTCTGATCTTCTATGGAGAGGCCAGCGAAACAGTGCTCAATATTGGTGCCAAAGAGATCCAGGTCAGATCCCCCATTTCGAGGACTACCAATAAATTTGAGCATGCCTTTCTTTTTTTTTTTCATTTTGCAGATCTGAGGAGAGCAGATAGTCTGTTCATGTGCATAGCTAAGAACCTAGTATATGACTTCCTCTATATAGGGAGCTTAGAGAAGGCATCAAGAGGTTGTTTCAGAGTTTTTGATACATGAAGAAATGGGTCTTTTTACTTTGTGAATCTATATAGGGGCTGGTAATACAGTAATAGCCTTCTTACAGTTCTCCTTATTTAAAGGGTACACTCAACACTACTTTCCAATCTATGAAAAATGAAATATTAACTAGAGCAGTCCTTTTCATGAGCTTTTCCTCTGAATACAACACAAAGAAATATGTGCTCCCAAATGGGTCACAATCATTCATAGAGCAATTGTGTTCCTAAGGCCACAATGTAATCTACTGTTCTTAGTTCCAGACTGACGCCAATGATGCTAGAATACCCAGGACACTAGCACAGGCTTTTATTCAAGACTCTTTGGTTCCTTATGTACTTGATTTTGATACAGCACCCAATTGTGCTCTGAGATTATATCAGTTTAAAATCATCTGCAAAATAGTACAGAGACAAATGGAATATTTTTAGGCTAAGACCAAAGCAGTAGCATATTTGTGGAAAATGGCTGGAAAAGACAGCACTAGCACAGGTAAAGATCAAAACAAAACAAAAAATCATTTCAGTTCCTTTTCATGGTTTCATATGCTGATGACTCAAAAACTTTAATTCTAAAACACTCTAGTTGACCAACTCAACATGCTAGGAAGATTACTGCTCTCTTTTAGGTACGTCAGGATTCTTGGGTAACTCTATCTTTTAGGTGGTTGAATGTAGCAATTTCAACAAGCAAAATTTGGTGGTAACAGGTTTTGTGGCGACAATCAGATCCATAATGCTTAGCAAATAAGGACTTATTATTACTAATCAGGAATCATGTCTAATTTTAGGAACTGTTAGCCAAAATTTGTAATTTGGTAAGGATCAAAAATAGCTAAATTAAGAAAAACTAAAAATGCTTTGTTTCCATGTGGAATTTCCTTTTCTCACACTTTTATATACTCCAGAGGGGTTGCCAGGCATACTAGATGGGGAGCCAAGGCATGAACTCAGAAATGTCTTGGGTCAAATTCCTGCCATTTATTATACAGCATGATACTGGGTAAGCTAACTCAAACTTTATGTGCCTCAGGTAGCTCTCTATTAATTCTTTTTTTTTTTTTTTTTGGTGAGGCAACTGGGGTTAAATGACTTGCCCAGGGTCACACAGCTAGTAAGTGTCAAGTGTCTGAGGCTAGATTTGAACTCAGGTCCTCCTGAATCCAAGGCCAGTGCTCTATTCACTGCACCACTTAGCTACCCCTCTATTAATTCTTAAGCTAGTTATGACCTGGAACAATCATTAGCAAAATCAGACTTGAAGTGAATTCTTGTATATGCTCACTAGACTTTTCCTTTCCCCATATTCTGCTCCTGTCCTTCATATCCTTCTCTCTTTCACACACACACACACACACACACCACTGCATGGAGAAGAAACCGTTCTACTATCACTTGAAAAAGCCCCAAAATTTGTTCAGCTGATATAATCAGATCTTTCCTTTTGGAGAAGTCACTCAGATGGTATTAGAAACCCAGTTCCAATAAATGTATGTTAAAATGGATGCCACCACTTTGATAGGTTTGCAAAGACAGGATGATGAATATAAAATTTGCATAGAATTAATATGAAATTTGAAAGTTGATCAACTCTTCATCCCTCAGAACCCTTTTCTCACTTCTGGCTAATAGTTGTCAATCTGTTCAAAGTTGATTTTCACCGTTTCATGAATAAGAAGTCAAAGGCTCATCTTGTGATGAGTTCAATCTTTTGGTCATGTAAAATATGCATGTTGTTAATATTTCCCCAATGATTTCAATTAAATTATCACCCTTCATACTTGCAAACCTTGTAAAAAACAGTATTTAAAATGCCTGAAATATAATTTAGCACCAGAATATAATTTCCTGTATGCTAAATGTCTAAATCATAGTTAATGTATATATTTTAATGTATGTAAAATAATGTATGCCAAAAGGCAGAAATTAATAAGTATTTTATGTATTTTAACACAGCTAACGAAATGTGGATATTTACTAAAATGTCAATATTTAGTATATATTTGAATCATTTCTACTTTTTCTCCTTCTTATTAAAATACAATTGAAGGGGGCAGCTAGGTGGCGCAGTGGATAAAGCACCGGCCCTGGATTCAGGAGGACCTGAGTTCAAATCCAGCCTCAGACACTTGACACTTACTAGCTGTGTGACCGTGGGCAAGTCACTTAACCCCTATTGCCCTAAAAACCAAAAAAAAAAAAACCCCAAACAAACAAACAAACAAACAAATACAATTGAAGCAGCACCACAGAAAAAATTACCATGGAATAAACCTTAAAGCTATAGGTTAACACTTTTTTTGGTGAGGCAATGGGGGTTAAGTGACTTGCCCAGGGTCGCACAGCTAGTAAGTGTCATTGTCTGAGGCTGGATTTGAACTCAGGTCCTCCTGAATCCAGGGCCAGTACTTTATCCACTGCAGCACCTAGCTGCCCCCTATAGGTTAACACTTAATAATAAGTCATGAAATAACTGCTTCAAAACATAATATAAATGTCCTACTGCCCAGTAGAGAGTAAGGCTGTAGCTATATTGTACATATGGTACACTAGTTAAAATTAATTTTTGCTGTTTCCTTTTGTAGGAGGAGGGCCTTCTCCCTCATTATTAGTTGTCTCTGTGTCACTTAACATCTCACTGTCCCAGGCAACTTTCTAAGACCATAAATTGTAGGACAGTTGTTGACCTACATTGGTAGAAGTTTCCTCACTAGGAATTCTCTACATAGATAAAATATTAGGATTCTACTGTCCTGCAAAAAGAGAAGGTTTTTTTTTTTTTTTTTTTTTTTTTTTTTAGTGAGGCAATTGGGGTTAAGTGACTTGCTCAGGGTCACACAGCTAGTAAGTGTGTGTTAAGTGTCTGAGGCCAGATTTGCACTCAGGTACTCCTGACTCCAGGGGCGGTGCTCTATCCACTGTGTCACCTAGCTGCCCCGAGGGGTAAGTTTTAGATAATCTATTTATTTTTGAATATATTTAGAACTTTCTCGTTCAAATTATTTTTCCTATAAGCAGCAAAAATACTTTGTCTTATATGAGGATACATATGCACATACACAAATTTTCTGAAAAAATTTCTTAGAGGAAAACCTCATAGCATTGCAGACATAAAGTGATTTTAATGCCCCACCATCAATATTTACAACAAGATAAGTAAAATATAAGTTATATTGCTAAACAGATTATTATTAAAACTAAATATATGCTTTTTATGCCAGGAAGAGAAAAAGAATTTACCCCTGATATGTACTGGAGTGGAGCAGGAGGGTTAATTCAATATTATTGTTTATATATTATCACATAAATAAAATAAAGGCTCTACGTTTTCCATAATAAAATTTGTTTAAAGGGCATTAATAACAGAACCCTGTAAAACTTTTTCAAACATCTCCCTAAGACAATTGATGTATAGAAAGGGCCCCACACATGGTACAATGAAATTATGATGTAGGGTTAACGAGAATGGCAATTTTAAGTGTGTGACTCTAAGAAGTGATTGGCAAAACAGCATCTTTGATGATCATTTTTCTTAGCACTAATCCAAGTGTTTCAAAAATTAGCAGGTGCTCTGGAGTGTTGTTTCAGACTCCAAAACACGTGTCTGCTACAGTTTCAACATCAATCTTTAAAAACCTTTGGCTAATCAAGACTTTGACTTCCCTTCTCAATCCTTGGCAACCAGGCAACTTCACATCCATGTCACTTTATTGCTTGATTGGAATATAGCATAAAAGAATTCATTCAGCTCACTGGTTAAAATATTACTTCAGGATAAGTTTTGCTCCAAACTGTTGGGAAAATATATTAACTGTCAAATTTAGGCATGTTGTTTAGGTTGAATAAGGTTACTTTTCATGGTACTGTGAACTAGCCAATAGCTGAACCTAGTGAAAGGTTTTGGTGAGAAATTTATACTTCAAAGGAGAAAAGATGAAATAACTTAGTAATTAAATCTAAAACTAGAAGCAAGACTGGAAGGGGTGGGGCAGTGGCGAACTAAAGACAATTGCTGGGATTCTAACCATATAAATAATTAAAAACAAATATCTGATTTTAAAAGCAGGGATGTGTTTTCTTCTCTCTCTATGCTTTCATTTTGGGAAACTTTTTTCTAGACAAGTGTTGAGTACTCTCTCTGTACATATAAAATATATACAGAGGAGATGGAAGGTAATTCTCCAAAAGGAAGGTATTTGGGGCAAGGGAGAGGTAAAGCTTTCTTGTCCAAAATGATGTTTGAACTTGGCCTTGAAGGAAACCAAGGAAACTAAGGCCTACGTAAGGAGGGATTAAGCTAACCAGCATTCACATACTTAATGTCTTGGTAAACTATCACATTAATTGGAACTAAATATTTTGCGAGGTCACTTCAAAAATGGAAAATGTCTAAGAAGAGAGGGCCAGGATGGGAGAAGGACTCCAGATCATGCTACGTGAAGATCAGCTGAAGCACTTGGAATATTTAGTCTCCAGTAGTTTCAGGGAAGACATGATAGTGATCATATGACAGAGGAAGTGGATGTGTTCTACTTGACTCAGGAAGGCAGAACAGGAATCACTACACAAGCTGCTGAGAAACAAAATGACAACTTCTAACAATTTTAACTATTGCAAAGTGGAACGGCAGTCTTGAGTGACACAAGTGGGAGTGCACACACACATACAAATCTTTAAAAAAGCATACAGTGTATATGACTGTTTGTTAGTGCCACTGTTTCTGGAATTCTTGGTCAGGTATCAGTGGACTAGGTGGCCTCTGAGGGGCCTTCAAATTTGGAGAGTTTGTGATTATGTATAACATCAATTTAGAAATAAGCTTTTGGAGCACATTGGTGGGAGGGATGGGAGAAAGACAAGGTCACACTTCTATTGGATCTAGAAAAGTAGAATAGAGACATGGGCAACCATAAACTTTTTTTTGGGGGGGGCAGGACAATGAAGGTTAAGTGACTTGCCCAGGGTCACACAGCTAGTAAGTGTTAAGTGTCTGAGGCCGGATTTGAACTCAGGTCCTCCTGAATCCAGGGCCAATGCTCTATCCACTGCGCCACATGGCTGCCCCAACCATAAACTTTTAAACCATTTTATATTGTTTCAAAGGAAACTTTGCCTGCACTTACCTGTTCATATCACCAAAAGAATTCCCCATAAGAAACAGTTTTTCAATCTGACACTTTCATTTTAATATGGAAATAGGGAAATAATCTACAGATTTCCATCTCTTAAAATAGCAGACCAGCTGTGTAGTCACACTAGGGAATAGCGAAATGTTTGAGCTTAGCAAAATCATATTTGGGTATTTGTGTGCCTTTTAAGTGACTGTAGCTGATAGGAATTCACTTGAATTCCAAATGCGATAACTTACCCCATCTTCCACCTCTTTCCTATCATTAAATTGTTTACACTATTCTAATGAAATTTGGAATTGAAATGAATTCTTTCCTAAAGTGCACAAATGGAATAACATAATTGAGAAAGATGAAATAATATATTAAGGCCATTAAATTAACTGAATATTTCAAAGAGACCATACCTATTAAAATAAAAATAAGCCATGTTGTTGCTAATTATGTAACTGTCCTAAGATTTGAAAAAAAAACTATTAACAAATAAGATATGAGGAAGAACGATACTATTTTATAATCAAATGCACTTTCTCACTTTTTAGAATTACATTCTTAGGAGTTATGCCAAATGAGTCATTAAAATTGATATTTCACAATTTCTTGCTGACAATGAAACAAGGCATTTTACAAAATGACAAAATCATAACACATACACACTATTTTAGTCACAAGTGTTTGTCAAAATTGGCATGTTTCCTTGCAATATTCTTTTTTGCCAAACTGTCCCACTTCCATATATCAGCTTCAATGTCAATTTAAAGATAATGAGGCTTTTAAAAGCATCATCCATGACATTCATCTTACACTTGACTTATTTTACAGTCTAAGTATTCTACTCCTGATACAGTGGATGAATCTCCTCAGCCCCATTCCAACAAGTAGAAGAAATCAGAAAATCTCTGATTTGGAAAGGACCTTCAACAAGGCCAACTAGGCTAATGTGCAATTTTACAAGAATCCCTTGTACAAGAGTGACACAAGAGGCGATACAATTTTCACCTGAAGATGTCTAATGAGGGAACGTCCACTATCTTCCAAGGGAGTCTTTTCTATTTTTAAATGGCTATAAATGTTAGGAAATCTAGATCTGACTAAATCTATGACATTGTCTCTCTTCATTCTGTCCTATGGGACCCAGAAAACCAATTCTACTTCTAGGTAACGGTTTTTCAAATATAACATCCCTAGCTCCTTCAACCTGTTCTCATATTGCATAATATTGAGGCACATGAAATATTCTGATTGTCCTCTAAATGCTTTCCAGCTTAGCAATGTTTATACTAAAGTGCCCAACCAAAGCCCCTAGCTTTTCCTTGAAAAACGAACTGATTAGTCAGAGCCTCACATTGTTGGAGATTTCTAAGCATTAGGGACAGATTCCTTATGCTAAGGTGAAATCTACTTCTCTGTCATTTACATACATTGCTCCTAGTCTCATAGTACCAACGAATGGCAGGGGGAAAGGGTGAATCATATTAAGGTGGAAAATTTTTCAAAAGTTTAAAAGGGGGGCAGCTAGATGGCGCAGTGGTTAAAGCACTGGCCCTGGATTCAGGAGTACCTGAGTTCAAATCCCACCTCAGACACTTAACACTTACTAGCTGTGTGACCCTGGGCAAGTCATTTAACCCCCATTGCCCCGCAAAAAAAAAAAAAAAAGTTTAAAAGGAAAATTATTAAGAAACAACATCTTTGATTCCTTACTTAAATTGGACTCTTTACTTTCACTTGCTGGCTGTATTATATATATATATATGTGTGTGTGTGTGTGTGTGTGTGTGCATGTGTATATATATATATATATATATACACATACATATACATATACATGTATATATAAAAAAATCTATTTTATTATGTATATATATTTTCTGTGTTTCAGTTTTCCCACTTATACAACTAGACTATGACTGCTTGAAACATTTCAGTATCTTTCGTAAGCTATATTAATTACTTTTTTAAATTTCTGGGAAAAAGATGACAAAATATGCTGGTGATAAAGTTATTTGTCAAATTTCAAAGTGAACAAAAATGCCTGCATAATGTCTTATCTAAACCCAGAAAAATATTTCTTGTTGTTGTTTAGTAATTTCAGTCATGTCCAACTCTTTGTGACTCCATTTGTGGTTTTCTTGGCAAAGTTACTGGAGTGTTTTGCGATTTCCTTCTCGACCTCATTTTACCAATGAGGAAACTAAGGCAAATACAGTTAAGTGACTTGTCCAGGGTCACATAGTTAGGTCTTCCTGACTCCAGGCCTGGCATTCTGTCTACTGTGCCACCTAGCTGCCCCAGAAAAAAATGCAGCTATATAAATTCTTGAAAATAAGCCCCTTAAATGTGATACTAAATATAAGTAGTGTATGTATGCATGCATGTATGTATGCATATATGTACAAATAAATTATAACACACAACAGCAGATCAAATAGTATTTAAAATCAGAGCTAATTTCCCTGCTGAAGGTGAAAGATCAGTCAGAAACACATTGATATCATTTCTAAGAGGAGACTGTCTAGGGGATTCAGGGTAGGAGGGGTCCAGACTAATAATTTTAATTAGGAATGCTAACTTTAAAAGTAAAAAAAAAAGTTGTCTACATTATTTGGTTTGATTCTAATTTTAGCCTTAGGGGAAAAACAACTAGTTGTAGCTAAGGAAGACAAGCTCATTGACAATTCCTTAATTCTTTATTTCCAGTGAATGAACAAACATCTTACATATTTAAAAAGTAATAATGGCACGAATTCTAAACCTGAGGCTCCAGACAATGGGACTGGAGGGATCGGGAAGACTGGAAATCAGTCCTTTGCTAAGTGAGAAGACATCAACATTGATGCTTGAATACTGTCCTGTGTTTAAACATGGAGTTAATTCAAGGAAATAGCACCCTCCAGATTTTGTTTAAAATACATGGGCTTGTTTTGAAAGAAGAGAGATAATTGTGCCTATAAATGAATGCTATTTAATGTCTATTTTTGATAAACTGTTAGAAAAAAACATGGTGAATGTCACTTAATAGTTTTAACTTCACTTAAGGAAAAACCTGCTTCATATTTTATATTAGCACTTTAAAAATTCAGATGATGTCTCTTTTAGCAGAGTCTATTGTTTTCTTAGTCAAAAATCCAATGCAGTCTTCAAAATGTGTATTTATTTTTTAGCAGCCATGTATATAGGTGTGTTTGTAAGGAAAATATATGAAAATCCATGTGATTGATTTAATACTGAATTTCATGAGGTAGGTCATGAGGATTCACTTCAAAGGAAAGTGAAAAACTTGGAAGATTGGCAAAGATTGGCGCTAAACTGCTTAGGGTTTTCATTCATTTTTGAATTCAAGATATTCTGTGGACATATTTCGGTCTCTTGCTTTCTTGGGCAGCACATCCCAAAGGAAATTAGAGTTAATTAGAGAGTTACATTGTTATTAGTTGAATGGAAAAGAACAGCCTCCAACCCCACAATGATTATGAAACAATATTTGAAATATTCAACATCCAAGAATGTAATATCTACCCTTAAACTGATAAAAATATAATACTGAATAGTTATTCTTTTGTTGTTGTTGAGTCATTTCAATTATGGTTGACTCTTCTTGACCCTATTCAGAGTTTTATTGGAAAAGATATTGGAGTGGTTTGCTATTTCCTTCTCCAATTCATTTTATAGATAAGGAAACTGAGGCAAAATGGGTCAAGTGACTGGCCCAGGGTCACACAGCTAGTCAGTGTCTGAGGCCAGATTTTAACTCAGGAAAATGAGTCTTCCTGACTCCAAGTCTGGTACCCTTATCTACTGTATCAATTAGCTTCCCATAGTTATTTTCCCCCATTTAATTCAGAAATTGGCAAATTACTGTAGACTACAAGAATCAGATTACATGGAGGTTATATTCAAATGGACTAAATACTTTGCCCTCTTGAGGTTCATTTTGGAAGCATATACACCTACTAAGATATCACTTTCCACAGAAATCCATATTTCTTTGCATAGAAAGAGAGAGAAGCATTAGAAAAACTGAAAATTTCCCATCCATATGCTTTTGGTACGTTAAAAAAACAGTGGAAAGAGTCCTGGACTTGGAGGTAGGAGAAACCTGGTTTGCACCTGACAGTAGCTGTGTCATCATGGACAAACTACTTCATCACTTTGAGCCTCAGTTTTCTGATATACAGAATTGGAATAATAATAATAATAACAATAACAATAATAATTATGATGATGATGTCATGAGGATTCACTGAGATAATGTTTGTGAATTATTCTTTATGTAAACCTTAAAGAGATACGTAGAGATCAGCTATTATCTATCACAAAAAAGGGGAACTGTGACATTCCCTGTCATTCCCAAAGTAAACTCTTTCATATTTTACTACAATATCACCAAAGTTGATGGCATCTTGAGATTATTGCACTTTTTTTTTGGGGGGGATATTATAGTATATAATTGACAGCTAATTTCACTAAGGTAAAAAAAAATTACTGGCAGCTCCTTCACCAAAACATATGTATTCCCTGTGTAATCATCTTTTTTAAATTAGAGAACAGCAAATAAGTAAATATTGAAGGCACCACACTTCTGCCCTATAAGTTAGTTCCTTTTGTCTTAAAGACTTAAGCACCTAGACGAATCCTCAGTTACTGATTTCTTAATTTAACTATTTGGGGGGCTTCATTACTACAAACTTCTCAAATTAAAACTACAAATATGCAAAGAGTATTAGGGTGTTTCTCTAAAATTAAAAGTAAATTTACTGAAAATTACAAAGAAACCTAAAATATCAAATAAATTATTGAGAAACATTTTGGAAATGCATCTCCCTAGAATAATGGGTTTAGGAATTTTATAGGAAAAATCAAATGAGGTACTTTCATCCCTCTCAGGAAACACAAACAAGTCTTAATTGAACAAGAGAGGGAAGGGAAGACCTAACAGAATAAACATTTATTAAGCATCTACTATATGCCAGGAATTTTATAAATGCGATCTCATTTTATCCTCACAACAAGCCTGCAAGGTTCCTATGCTGGCTCCCAATTGCCATTGCTGACAATATGTCTAGTAAGGAGAATTTTTTAAAGAGGAGTGATACAATGTTGATGTATTGGGAAGATCCTCTATGGGAGATTTATAGAAGGAACTGGGGGAGAATCACAGAGAATGGGAAGTCATGGAGAGGGTGGGAACAGCACCAGTGAAGAGAGATTACAAATCCAGTTAAGCATCTTGAAAAGGAAAAAAATACTAATATATCTTTATAATAAAAGATTACTAGTTCAATTCAACTGGAAATAAATAAGGTCCAAAGGATACCAAAACAAACAAAAATGTTTTGATCAGTATGTTTTCACAAGAGAACATAAATCAACTTCTCCCCTATGCTTAGGACTTTTCATGTGTAGGCCTAAGCTAAATGAAATTGCAGCTATTTAGTCAGGAATAATGATGATGGAAATGTCGATAGTATTACTGATAACAAAATGATATTTACTTTGCTTTAAAGAATCTAGAAGTAGGGGAAGCTAGGTGGCGCAGTGGATAGAGCACCCACCCTGGAATCAGGAGTAACTGAGTTCAAATCTGGCCTCAGAAACTTAACACTTACTAGCTATGTGACCCTGGGCAAGTCACTCAACCCCAATTGCCTCACTAAAAAAAAAGAGAGAGAGAATCTAGAAGTAGTAAAAATGTTATTCTTAAAAAGTATTTTTGAAAATACAGAGTGTCTAGTCTTTACTTGTGTTTTTCTATATTTCTAAAAAGTGTGAGCTCTTAGTAAAAAGTTACTTTGATTACTGGGAGAAAATGAGATAGCGAACCTTTTACTTGCAAAATTTGGTTGGCTGACACTTTTTTCCTCCTCACATCATGCCCTTATCTCTTTGTAGTTCTTTCTTTTAAAATAATTTATAGAATGGTAATTTTTCTCTCTGGAGAACTTGAAACACTAATTTTAAAATACTTTTCTCCATTTGAAATTGTTACCCATCCTCGCTATTTTGGTAATTACTTTATTATGAAGCCTTATTATAAGTCATTTGAACTCTTCCTTTACTTCCAGTTTTCTATAACTGATTTAGGTGAGACTAGCTAATTATTTTATTACCAATGCATTGTTTCAGTGATTTAAAAAGTCATTGACTTTGGGTTCATTTCATTGCTTTACCCATTACAGAAATGAGTAGGAGGTAGGACTAGGGAAGGAAGGGGAGCAGAAATTCCCTTTGATAGTTCAAAACAAGGGCAGTTTCAGACCACTTAAAAGCATTTTTCAAAGAGAAAACCAAAGTAATAGCTTAAATGTGAGAGCTTGCCTATTGGCCGATATCAAATAATACAGAACATCAGAAAGCTCTTTTTGCCTAAATGGCACATCTGTTTCTCTGAGAGAGATGAAGAAAGTATCAGCACTTTAAGCGACAAGATTCTGGCAGAGTCGGACAAAGTACTGTAATCAAGGGCTGTCACTGAAGGCAGAAAGTGAAAGTTAAAAGATCATCTATAAGCACATGCCTAGTGGAGCTGTGCCTGGCAATGGCCATGAGTACCTTGTACCCGATTAAGCTATATCCAGCAGAGACTACATGCTTGAGGGAGACAGACTATTGGGAAGCAGGCTCGATAGAAGCACTACGGTGACATCCCTGCACAGAGTGTCTGAATTGCCCTTTGACACTGGTGGGGACCCCGGCCACATTGTGTGCCCTATGTGAATTCCTGCTGTATGTCCATTCACTCTTTCTACTGACAATATACTTATAGAAGATTATTCCCCAGGTTTATTTAGGAGAATCTTTTATTACTATCTTTCTTATTATGCAATTTCATTAGATGTTCTTGCTTTGAACTAATTGTCCCCTGGCAGATGAATAAATGTAAAGATAGTGTGAGGAGCTCATGAGCTATGGTTTTGAGGGAAAGCAAACCCACCGATGACTTTGAACTTTAGGTACGCTTCCCTGGAGGAGGCACTGTCTGACGCAGTGGGTACCCCCAGGTATTATTTGTGCTTTATGAAAATTACTCTAATTCTATGACAAGCATTGTACATTTGCTTCCATACTTAGAGCTCTTTGATTGTATGGCGTCCTATTTCTTTTGATGATATTGAGGGTGTCACAGAGAGGAGAAAATTTTCATTTCACCAGGCTTGCAGGAAGAAAATCATCCCCCCTCCCTGTATGAATATGAAAGTACATCCTACCTTTTTAGCAAAGCATATAATAATAACTTTTATATTACATAAAATCCACAGTTTTGAAGAGGATGTAGTCCCAGAAAGGTCAATTTCCCAGGGGGTTTGGGGTGCAGTAGGGAGCATATTATACTATATGTATGGGGAAAGAGAATGAAAATGGAAGGCTAAAGAAGTCATTCTATTTTACTATTTTACCTCTGCTTGCTTTGATGCTTATTTATGTGAGCTAGACTTAATCATGACTACACAAAAAGGTGGGGGTGGTCTCTTTGGTTCTCCTGGAACTTTTCACTAGAATGGATGTCAAAGACTGCACATACAGCCATATGCAAGATTAATATGGACTTGACTTTTTTAGGAGAAGTAGCAGACCATAGGAAAAAAGATTAGCTGATTAGCTGAGGTGTATTCTGAGGAAGATGCAAAACCATCTGATGGCAACTGGATTTTGATCCCCTCTGAAAAAAGAATAACCGTGAATTTGGCTTGAAACTTAGAATCAATTATTTTCCTTTTCATTGCCCAGTTAGGAAAATGCCCATAGTAATTCAATCTGTCTGTCCACTGTGTGTATGTACTACCGAATGCAGCTCACCTTGATGGGCATGTGAAATAGTTTCTGTTTCAAACTCATGTTCTTTTCTATAGTCTTAGAATCACTATTCAGTTTTCCATGGGTATTTCTTTCCTTGTCATCAAAAAAATTTAAATAATGAGACACCCAGATTTCATATAAAAGTGGAGATTACCAATGGCTATGTTCTCCTGGATGCTGAAAAGCTCCCAAATATTTCTAACACTATGGTAAGTCAAAGAAATTCAAGTTCATATCCACTTTCCCTCCTCCATCCCCTCGTCCTCACCTTGTGCCCCTAAAATGTGCTTTTTTTTCTGTGTGAAATCCAGACTAATTCAGTGAATATGGTTTTTAACAAAAGTTAGTTGCTAGAAAAAAAACAAATGAGATGAGAGAGAAAATAGCACAGTCTGCCTCAGGCAGGGTGCAGCAGCAATGAACAATGTGGCACAATCGATTTTTAGGCAGAGATTCTACTGGAGTAGCTGCAGTCAGCTCTTAAACCTGTAGTAGTGCAGGTAAAGGAGCACAGATGAAAACATAAATGCCCTTTCTTTATTCAGGCAGAATTGCCTCAAGTGTAACCTCTCAGAAAACTAAAAGCTGGCTTACTGTGAGCACAACTTCTAATAAATGCATAAAATCCCCTCTGACTCTCAGATACCAGATTCTAGAGAAAGATGTGAAGATGGAAGCAAGGAAGATTATAAGGAAGCAATAATAGTATTTAATTAAAGGCAGGTCACTAATGAGGTATTCGGTAGACAGGCACAGAAAATGCAAACAGTTGAGGAGCTGGACTCAGAACTGAGTGAAAGGGAGGGAACAGGCTGAGTCCCATCTAGGAAATTTTGTTGTACACCTGAGGTTCCCACATCACTTGCTGCTGCAAGAATCCTTTCTTTAACGTCAGCATCTTTCCACTAAGGGTTAGCAGCTTTAAAATGTGGTAGTCCCCAATTTCAAAGGATTCAAAATTACCAGTAACCCAAAAGATAATGGCAGGGTGCATGTTGGCCGTATGTCAGCTGTAGCATGTTATCAATGATGACTTGCATGCAAGAAGTATTGTAAAATACACTCTCAAGGAATCATGTGACAGAGGACACATGTGAGTCTAGGAAATGTTCCTTTTTACTGGCTCATTGAGGCATGATGGTTCAACCCTGAATTCTCACAGACTGTAGCAGTGAAATTTAAGCTCTGGCAAAAGACTTTGTAATACTTGAAAGGATCCTAAGATCATGGATTTTAAGCTGGAATGAACCTTAGGGTTCATCTTATCCAGTCTCCTTATTTTTAAGTCAAGCAAAATGAGGTCTAGAGAGATGAAGGGACTTCTTGAAGTCACACAGGTGTAAGTAGCCAAGCAGGGACTGGTATCCAGCACCTCTGACTTCAAAACTTTTTTTTTCATGAGGCAATGGGGGTTAAGTGACTTGCCCAGGGTCACACAGCTAGTAAGTGTCAAGTGTCTGAGGCCAGATTTGAACTCAGGTACTCCTGACTCCAGGGCCAGTGCTCTATCCACTGGGCCACCTAGCTGCCCCTCTGATTTCAACTCTAGTGCTCGTTCCACCTTCCCACAGTGTCTCTGGGATTATGCATATAAAAATATTTATGTGAAGATCAGCCTCCCTAGATTTGGAGAGGCACATCATTAGAAGGCTGGTCATCAAGTTATGAATTTTTTTGACCAGAGGAAGTCATTAAAATTGTTCGTTACAATATTAAAGGTTTAATCAATGAAGAAAATATTCAAACAAATGAAATCATGAATCTTAAAAGTAGTGACATCAGTGTGACTAGAAAAGAAAGTAGACCAGTCATTTAATAAGAAGAGAAAACAACAAATAGAGTGGCCAAGTTTTAGATAGATAGATAGACAGACAGACAGGAAGATAGACAGACCTACTGTTAGATTGTAACTCTATCCAAACAGGAACATGTCTTAATTCTACTGAATCAAAGGGCTATGCACTTGGCAGTCACTTAAATAATTGGTCAATGAATGAATCAACCAAAAATTGCAAAAATGACACCCTGAATATCCCAGTGTTTATATATAGACAGCCTGTCTCTCAATAATTGCAAAATAATTGTCAGCTTAAGAAAACAGCTCCTTTGGGTGAATGATCAGGGAAACTGAAATGTCTGGATGCTCAATCCCAAAGATCATAAGTAGTAGTAGTAGTCAATATATATACTTGTACTGTCTATATATCTTAATACTCTGGGTATCATACCACAGAACAGGGAAAACTGAAGCTTAAAGAGTGACTTGCCCACAGATATGGTTTTGTCTCTTCCATTTCCTCACTATAGAACCAATATCATATATGTTAAAGGAATAAAGCCCCACGGAACCCTAATTCTCTCATGTATTTTCTCTTGTATGACTATATTTTCACCTACTATATCAAGTGGCAATACCATCAATTTTTAATTGTAATAACATTGTTAAGCTATGCTGTAATTTTTTGTAAATGCACTGAAAATATTTTGAAGAACAAATCACTTCATAATTCCATGACTTGGGATAAATAGTTAATTTAATGGAACCTATATGAACACAATCAGACAATATTACAGCTCAAATGGATGTTTTTTCTTCTTAAAAAAAACTGTATTGGGTAATTACATAGCACATTTTTAGAGGCATGAAATACTTCGATGTTAATGGATTTCTCTCTCTTTTTAAAAAAGCACTCTAAATCGCAGTTTTTTCTGGCAAAGCAAGGCAGGCAATTCTGCGAATAAAGAAAATTAATTTCTAGTGCACCAAAGAAGCATGGAACAAAGAGTTTGACTTTCCCTTTCCTCCTTAGACAGGAGCCCCTCAAGAGAATCAGAATTTTAGCATGTGCCAGGAGCTCTGGCTCAGAAGGATATACCAATGGGTGGTCTAATCCAAAGGGACAATGGCCACTTCTTTCTGGGCCAAAGGAATTGGGAAGCAGTGGCAGCAGTGGCTTAGATCGCAGAGGCAGGGTTGAAAAATGCGCACAGGGCATTAGCTCGAAGTGCCTCCACAGCCACTCCTGGGTAAAACAGGAGTCTAGTCTGTCCTGCATCCCTGCTTTCCTTCACTATAGTGAAAAGGGCTTGAGTGGCGTTCTGTCTATCCTCCTTCCATTCTGCACTGAAAAGTTGCTGCTGTCAAAGATGACTACAAGATTCCTTTCTGCACCGCAGTGAGAGATGTAACTGCTCTCTCTTCTACCAAATTCTGCTAGGGTCTAGGATCTATGCATTTGTTCCACTTCAAATTGTTGCTGTACATCAGGACTTTTTTTGATATTTTTTTGTTTTTTTTTTGGTAAGGCAATTGGGGTTAAGTGACTTGCCTAGGGTCACACAGCTAGTAAGTGTTAAGTGTCTGAGGTCGGATTTTAACTCAGGTCCTCCTGAATCCAGGGCCAGTGCTCTACCCACTGTACCACTTAGATGCCCCAACATCAGGACTTCTTAATTTGAAGTTTGTGAATTTATCTTTTCGTTCAGGTGGTGTTTTGGTAATATTTTAGTACCTATTTTATAATATTAAGTTTTTCTTTTGTAATCACATTTTTTTACAGTTGAAATAAAAATTCTGAGAAGGGGCCCATAGAGTTCATCAGACACTGAAAGGGGAGGGGGCACGACAGAAAAAAGGTGAAGGAGCCCTTCACCAGATCATACGTTTTACGATCATATGTTAAGTAGGCCTGACTTTTTGGTAATATAATTATTATTCTTACCAACGTATTGGAATGAATGTGTATAATCCTACAATATAGTCAGCTTTCCAAGTTATATGCATCTTTAAGTTGAGAACTTATGTACAATTGATAAGCTGCTATTTCTAGGCATACTGTAAACATAACAAAATGCTTTCCTCACTACAATCCCATGAGCCAGAAGGATGTGCATTTATATTCTCATTTTAGAGCTGAAGTGGCTTGGACTCACAGAGGTGTAGTGACTTGTCCAAGCACATACATCTAGGAAGTGTCAGAGCTGGGATTTAAAAGGAGGCCTTTTCACTCCAGATATAATGCCATTACACTACTCAGTTCCAATAATCATTTGGGGAAGCCTTTTGTAATTGCTGCTGGACTAGTTTTATGAGCAAAACAGAAAAATCCTTTAGGATGCAGGGTAGGAAGGACATTGAGAAGGTGGAGAAATGAAAAGAAATTTAAAGAGCATCAAAGAAAAGAAAAGAAAATCAGTCTCATTACTTTGTGCTCATGCTTGGTCTTTATCAGGGTTGCTTCTTCATATCTCATAAGCACATTGCCTTTCTTTTTCATACATTTCTTGTCATTCTATGAGTATTTTACCAGGTTCTTTTCTTCCAACATCAGCAGATTACAGACTATTTTCCACTTGACTTGGTTTCAGTCAACATCAACACTTCCTTCATAGAAGAAAAAATATCCGTTCCTTGTATCTTTTATTGCAATGTAATTTCAAAAGATATAGTATGTCACATGTGACTAACACTTTTTAAGAATTAAATTCCATCCTTGAAGCAGGACAAAATATGTTCAGGGTGTTGGTCCATTGGCCCAAGAATCCAAATAGTTTTGAAATAAGGTGGTAGATTAAAAATACAAACAAAAACAAAACAAAAGAAGGTGGTGGGAACTTCTTTAAGTACACATACAGGCATGCTTGCACACACACACACACACACACACACACACACACTTCTTGAACTGTTCCAAATACAAAGGAGGGAAATTAAGTTCATCAAGAGATATTATGTAACTTAAATATTGAATTAAAGAACAAGAAATCTCATCTAATTTAATTGTATGGTCAGAAGATACTTGGAGTAAATGAACACACAATCTTTAAAATTGTGTGACAAGCCTGAGATACACTATGCTCATGTACATGTGAGAATTATAATGTAAAACTAAGAGTAGTGAAAAAATATATGTAATATGGTTATTGATCTTAGGCAAATTATTCAAATTGAATGAAAATTGTTAAAGAATTAGAAAGGCTACAATTAGGCTTATAGGTTAAAAGAGAACACATATAAGGAATTCATAGAATCTAGTGAATGGATCCAAAATAGTTAACACGAAATTGAAAATATACAGCAGGGGGCGGCTAGGTGGCGCAGTAGATAAAGCACCAGTCCTGGATTCAGGAGTACCTGGGTTCAAATCCAGCCTCAGACATTTGACACTTAGCTAGCTGTGTGACCCTGGGCAAGTCACTTAACCCCCATTGCCCCGCAAAAAAAAAAAAAAAGAAAAAAAAAGAAAATATACAGCAAATATGTAGTTGGAGGAGATGACTATATCTTTACCCTTTCCTCCCTTCTGCACTCCCTTCTATCAGTGCCCCCTTTTCCCTTACCCTTTTACTTCCCTAAAGAATAAGCTAAATTTCTTTATCCAAATGAATGCATGTTATTCCCTCTTTAAACCAAATCTGATGAGAGTAAGACTGAAACAAGGCTCACTCCTCCCTTCTTTCCATCTATTGTAATAGGATTTTTGAACCTCTTCATATGAAGTAATTAACCCCATTCAACTTCCCCTTTCCTCTTCTCCCCATATACTCCTTTTTTCACCCCTTAATTTTTTATATTACCATATCAAAGACAATTTATATTTATACCCTCTTTGTATACTCCTTCTGTCTGCCCAAATAGAGATACAGTTCTCAAGAGTTATAACTATTATCTTCCCATATAGGGATGTAAACAGTTTAACCTTATTGAATAACTTTTTCCCCTGTTTACCTTTTTATACTTCTCTTGAGTCTTGTATGTTAAGATAAAATTTTCTATTCAGTTCTGGTCTTTTCATCAGGAAACCTTGAAAGTCCCCTATTTCACTAAATGTCCTTCTTTTCCCCTGAAAGACAATGCGCAGTTTTTCTGGGTAGTTAATTTTGGGTCGCAATCCAAGCTCCTTTGCCTTCCGTAATATCATATTCTAAGCCTTGCAATCTTTTAATGTTGCAGCTGCCAGGTCCTGTGCAATCCTGACTGTGGCTCCATGATATTTAAATTGCTTCTTTCTGGCTGCTTAGAGTAATTTCTCCTTCACCGGATAATTCTAGAATTTGGGGTCTCTTTCAGGAGGTGATCGGTAGATTCTTTCTATAATGATTTTATCCTTTGATTCTATAATACCAGGGCAGTTCTTCTTGATAATTTCCTAGAATATGATGTCTAGACTCTTTTTCTGGTCATGGCTTTCAGGTAGTCCATCTACTAAGTCTGGTTTTGATATATTGGAAATCAAAAAGTTTTATCACTTTGATTCAATAGTATTATGGGCATGAAACCTAATTAAGCTATTATTCCTCATTACACATTTTCTATTAGAGTCAAGTTTTCCTAATTGATGTCTGTATAGGACATTACACATCTTATTTTTATAAGTTTGGCTCAGTTCTCCATATATTTGGAAAACGAGGTTTTGCTATAATTTAGCCCCAGTTTCCTATTGTGAACAGCTGAAGTTAGCCTCGGGCACCCCAAAAGGGCCGCCCCTCCCCAGCGTGACTATATCCCTGAAACCGCCCCAGACACCCTCCTGTGCCATACCTATCCCAGGCCCTGCTCAGTGGGGAGACACACGAGTGGCCTCAGGAACATCAGAGCTTCTTCCCCCCAGCCCCCAGCTCCCAGTGTGCCTGCATGGGGCTCTGCCTGCCCTAGGGAGTCCATCAAATTAGCTGACCTAGGTCTAAATTTCTAAATAAATATAAGTTGATCTCCAAAAGGGCAGATGCATTAAGGGTTAGGAAGTTGTAGTTCATTGATTTATGCCAACCTCCATTCTTGTGTGGCACTTAGGAAGTCAGGTACAATTTCAGAAATCAATTTGACCTTCAAAATTGGCTCTCTAAGTAGCTTGGGGTGAATCTCATCTGAAAACAGATCTCATCACCTTGGATACAGTTCTTTACGCATTTGGAGTACAGTAGATAGGTATTTTAGCCCTAGTCCAACAATACCACACTGCAGATACAGAACAGTTATAATTAAATGAAACACACTCCTTGATTAGTAAGGTTCCTATGGTTTACCAAGAAGTTTGTCTTTCAACTGCTTCAGTGCAACTACCAGAAAATCAGCAGACTGTGTGCCATGGAATCAGAAAACCTGAGTTTGAATCCTAGCACTTATGCTTCCAACAGAGTGACTCTGGGAAAGTCACTTTACTACTCTGGGTCCCAGTTTGCTCATCTGCAGAATAGGGACTATAGCACTTATACTACTTATCCCACAGAGCTAAAATGTGGGAAACATGTTGTAAATATAAAAACATGATCAAAATGTGAGTTGTTGCCATTGTAATAAAGAAATTTACTTATAACATAATTTACTCAGAATAATCTTAAATGCATTAAAATATGAGGAATTACAAATATATATGTATACATTTACAATAAATATATGTATGTATTTCTACAAATCTCATAATTTGATTTTTGAATTCCTTTCTAGAATTACCATATTCGAAGCTGAAGCTTAGAACTGAACCCCTTTAATTTGCCTATGATCTTGAAGAGAAGGTGAGACAAAGTCAAGACACTGAAATTTTGGAATGCTAAATAGAACAGATCAGGCAGTGATGATCAAGTGGCTATAGATGAATAATGTCCACCTGATTGGCTTCCAATCATTGACAAGAAGATAATAAGCTCACAACTTAGGCTTTCTGCAAATACTCTGGGCCCCCTGGGCCCCCTCTCAGGGGTGATGTTCCAAGAAAGTGAGCATAATTTGCTTTAGTAGATAACAACAGAAGTATATAAAGTGGGGCCAAGATCCCCCAATATTGCAAGACAATAAAGAATTACTATGCAGTGGAAAGCTTTCAACATTTGTTAAAGACTAACTTTATTTACGTGCAATTTCATGAATTCATTTATGGAAATGAACATTAACTACTTAATGTTAACTACTTAAAAGTGCTTGTACTTACTTTTATATAGACTCTTTTCTGTTGATGTGTCCAAATTATTCAATTAAACTAAGGCACATAGTGCCAGTCCTCCACTGCTGCAAATTCTGCTCCGTGCTACCCTGGTGTGGATTTGGTGGATCAATATGGAATGTGGCACAAATTCTCTAAATTTATTAACTTTTGCTACTTGAGCACAAAGAAATGCACACACCAAAGGGGTTGCTTAGACTCATTAGCTGAAATTGTTATAAAAGGTCGACAACGTAATGGAGATTTCAGTTGTGATCTTAAATAGCAGAAAACTATTTTAATGTAACCTATGGATTTACGACCATGGCCAACTGGTTTCTTGGCTAGCAGGTGGAGTCCAAACTAAGTACATGTGCTATTAATTCAAAGGCAGACCTGGGAATACATCTGGTCTGGATAGCTTATTTTGGCAATTTCTTCTGAAATGAAAGAATATTCAGGGTACTACTATGGCCTTCAGTATCTCACAGCATCTTTGTTATTCATATCCTCTCTTTGTCATCTAAAGAGGGCTTCACACATAGACCATTGGTCTTCTTTTGTGTAATGTCTGGATATTCAAATATGCAAATAGTCTACTGTCTTATAAGTATATAGAATTCCCACTAACCTAATTGATAGAAATAGAGGTCAAGTGATTTGTCCAGAATCACATACTTCGTAAGGCGCAGAGGGAGAGAGCGAATGCAGGTCTTTTTAACCTGAAGCCCAAAACTCTATGCACTCTGCAACACTGCCTCTACAATGTTTGGATGCTAGCAGAAAATAAATAAAACAAATAAAATTTAACAGCACATCCTATGCTTAAGTCATGGAGTCAACTTACCTTTTCCAAGGTGGCTCAACAAAGAAAATACAGGAGAATAGTGTATCTTCCTTTGTACAGCTTTGATATTTTATATTAAAAAACAAACAGCAGATCATCCAAAAAGTTTCCCTAAAACTAAATATGCGCGTGCGCGCGCGCGCACACACACACACACACACACATCACACACACAGGGTGGGCCAAAAATCACAAAGGGTTCTGATGTTTAAATAAATTTTTGAAAATTATTTTTATTTATTTTTTGCCATTTGCCAGATTTGATTTTTCACATGTAATATAAATTCATTTCCTATATATACTGTATAGGATGTTATGCCATTGTAAATTAAAAACAAAATATAAAGGAGTTATTAAATATTCATGACACAGGTGTGTGTGTATACACACACACACACACACACACTCTCTCAATTCTATAACTACAAAGTCAAAACGTTTCACTGACTGCAAAATCAGATATTAGTTTTCTGAAAGTGAAGAGTGAAGGTAAAGCCTCATTCAATCTACCCATAACAGGGGTATCTAACCTTTTTTGTGTCATGGACCTGTTTGGTAAAGCTGAAGGGCCCCTTCTCAGAATAATCTTTTTAAATGTGTTAAAAGAAACAGGGAACAACAAACACGAATAATATTGAAATGCAATTTGTCTGTCTGTCTGTCTGTCTGTCTATCAATGGGTTAATGGGCTCCAGGTTAAGAATCCCTAATCTAGAGAACAGAAGCATTTTAAAACTGGGATCATAGGACCATCTATTTCTAGCTGGAAGTCGTCTAATTTTTGCATTTTACTGAGGAAAAAACTGCATCATAGAGATGGGAACTGATTTGCCTAAGCTCATCCACACAGGATCAGTCAGGAATTTAACCCAGTTCCTCTGACTTGAGATGCAGTACACTGACCCAAGGGAGCATGCTGTCTTCCATGGCACAGTGCCAAGTGTGGGATTTGGAGTCAGTTCTTGCATCCTAAATGGCTTTAGGTCAATCTTTTCATAGTTCCCCATTATCCCAACATTCAAGTTAATAAAACTTAGTCTGAATGGGATCAAGTTAATAAAACTTTGACTGAACTATGGCCAAACTTTGATAGGATTTCTCTTGTACTTTTTCACACACATGAAATCAGGAGGAGTAGGAAGGTTGATGTAGTGGAGTGAATGCTGGACTTGGAGTCAGGAAAAGATGAATGGAAATTGTCTTAGACATCGGTTTGATAGTAGGCAAGTCCTAGGGAGAAACTCTCTGAGTCTTTTTCCTGATGTATAAAATTAGGGATAAAAATATCTGTAGAACCTGGTTCACAGGGTTATGGTGAAGCTCTGTGAAAATAATGTATGTAATGTACTTTGTAAATCTTAAAATGGAATTGAAATGTTAAGTAGCAATAGTGGTCATTGAGCCTTATCACAACCCTGTGATGTAGGAAGGGAAACTGAGTCAGAGAGGTTTGTTGACTGATTAGAGAATTAAAAAGTGGGAGATCATTCCCAGTCCTCTTTCCAGCAACAGCACTTTGGATTAGGCCTACCTCAATAACTGTCAGGCTTGAAAAGGTCTTTAAATAGCTGCCAAAGTCAGACTGCGTTTAGATTAGGTTCGGCTGCTTCCTTTGAACACCCACACTTTTTATATGCTACTACAATGGACAATACCAGGCGGCAGTCATCTTCATGCTCTACTTGGGCATAACAAAGAAAGAGTTGTCTATGTGCAAAGGCTAGTATGTACATGCACTCAACAGAGTATATGATGAAGGTCCTTGTGAAATGAAGGTGTGTGTGGAATTCAAGCTGGGTGGGCTCCTGGGTCTGGGAGTGAGCTGGATAAGTTTGGCCACTCTGGCCCCTTACAATGTTCTAACTGCAATGGTTCAGGAGGAAGGAGACTGAATCTTCTTGTTATAGGAGGTCTCTCAACCCACATCTCCTCTCATCTAATCTGACCTTAGATATGCTTCCACAAACTGGCAAACTGGGTCACCTTCTTGCCCATTCTGCATGAAATTGATCCTTTCTTATTTAGGCTGTGGAATTAAATAGGCTTGACAGAAACTCACTAGACATGTAAAGACCAAGAAAGCCTTGCAGAGTTGCTAGATAAGAAATCCACTATTACCCTCTGGAGGGGAAAAATCAAATCACGGTCCCATGAAATCCTTGTAATTATACTTTCATTTACTCACAGAGGCAAGTTTAGAGGTAGGGAATTGTACTTTTCAGAACTGAATCCTAAAATCTCTTATTCTGATCTGTTTGCCAGGGTTGGGGTAATGAGACTACCAATTCTGCACTTTCCTTGGACCTGCCTGGGGCAGGACTGTAGCAGAAACAACTTATTCAGTAGAAAGAGAGCACAGTAAATGAGAAGTCTATGCATTGTAGCCCTCAGATTACAAGCCCAGGAATGCACTCATTTTGGGGAAAATTTGAAAAAGAAATAAGGTTTGCAATGCAGCAAGCTTGGAGAAAAGAAAGGAATTCACGACTGCTCACCTTAATGAACAATATATCTGTAATATACTGCTAAATTCAAAAGGAAAATTTTGCATATGTTGTCAGAAATTAGACTGATCTTTATAAGTGTTGTGATGATGGGAACAATCATTTAATAATTGATTTGGGCCTTTTCTACACTTATCAGCTCTCTGCAATAGGCTGTATTTTAGTTATTCAGAGACCTCAATTTACCAATGAGCAGTGGAGTCCCTGTGGGATCACTTTAATAGCTATTTGTAACCATAGCATTTTAGCCACATTCCTCTAGTAACAAAAGAGGTCAGTCTTATCGAGAAAGGCAGCTTTGTGTTATGGAAAGCGTTAGGTGTTATGTTTACTTGAAGTCAGGAAGACCTGTGTTCCAATTTTGCCTCTAACTCCCCATGTAATCCTAGGTGACTTCCCCTCTCTGAATCTATTTCCTAATTTGTAAACAAATAACACCTACAGCCCATTAGTTCCCTGGGTTTTATGAGGCTCAAAAGAGCTCATGTAAGGACAGTATCTTAACCACCTTGAAATGCCATATAGATGCCTACTATCCTTAGCAATATGTTCTTCTTATTTTTTTTTTGGTGGGGCATTGAGGGTTAAGTGACTTGTACAGGGTCACACAGCTAGTGTCAAGTGTCTGAGGCCGGATTTGAGCGATATGTTCTTAAGGGCATCTTCTAAGAGGGATGACATATTCATTTCCCCCCTATCCATTTTTCTGTCTGGAATAGCTTTTACTTGAAAGTAGGCCTAGCCTTCATGCTGGGAATAGCACTGGGATCATGAAGGTACATACATACCATTATCAGGACAGGACTTTAAAACTACATTGTTTAACCTACTACATCATTTAACCAGAATTCCCCATTACAATATTGCCAACAAGTAGTCAGCCAACTTCAAGGCTGCCTGCAACAGCCTGTTTGATATATGGAGAACTCTAATTCCTTTTGCTTCTTTAATTGTTAAGAATTTTTGTCCTTATGTGGATCCTAAGTCTGCTTCTCTACAAGTTCTGCCTTGTGATTAAGATCTCTTATATTATCATTTCTAGTTAATCCATAACTCTAAGGAAGAATACAAGAAGAAGGCCCAATCTCTTCACCTCTATCTCTTACAATTACCAGTTTCCTTCAAGATTCAATTCAAACTACAGACATTTAGGGTGAAAATAATATATTCCACCTGGAAACAATCATCTCATAGAGCTTCAACCCATATTTATTACAGGTATCCCAATTAATTGAAATGAAATGAGAGAGATTGAAAATTATAGAGAAATAACTAATAGGAGAATGAAGAAGAGTGCTTATTAATCTAGACTAGAAATGTCAAAGACATGATAAGTGAGGCCCAAATCAAATGAAATATAATTGAGAAATATTTAACAATAAAAATATGCTCTCACATGTACATATATGCATATGGCAGCTAGGTGGTGCAGTGCATACAGCACCAGGCTTGGAGTCTGGAGATCCTGAGTTCAAATTTGGCCTCAGATACTTTCTAGCTCACTTTATCCTGTATGCCTCAGTTTCCTCATCTGTAAAATGAGCTGGAAAAGGAAATGGCAAACCAATCCAGTTTCTCTGCCAAGAATACCCCAATGGGGTCACAAAGAGTCACACATAACTTAAACGACTAAACAGAATATACATACATATATATATATATATATATATATATATATATATATATGCATGTATGTGTATACACTCAATCCAAGCACCACCTTCAGCATGAAGACTTCACTGATCTTAGCTGCTAGTGTCCCATCTATTTGTGATTTTATATATATATATGTTATAGTGACAAAGTTTAGGGGACGGAGAAGTGGCCTCAGCAAGGAAGTCTGGGTTCAAGTTTCATCTCTGACAAGCACTGGCTGTGTGACCCCAGATAGATCACTTAAGCTCTCAGGGTCCCCAGAGAGTTTCCTCACTCAGGAAGTAATACCAATGAAATCATAACTCCAGATCCCATCCCATAGAGCCCTACATATTGTCTCTCCAAATAGAAAGCAAACTCCCTGAGGATATTTCTATCTCCCCACATATACTCTTCTTTTACCAGGTACCAAAGTTGATCTCAAATTCTAATCACTAGGTGGTTTCAAGTGACTTTGCAAAACTTTAATATTCCAATATCTTCCGATTTGGAAATCTTAGCTTTATTTTTGTGCTACATGCTGTTAGAAACTGGTAGTTCACAGTCTAGTAACAGAAGAAGGTTTATCAATTGTCAGAAAATTAGGTTCAAATTTCAAGTGTTTTAGGAAATATTTATCAACATAAGCAAATGGACAGATTGGCTCCAAGTGAATAGTAGCCTCAGGGTGGAGAAGTTTCAGCTTTGCCACCTCTCCAAGTAGTTTGGAGAGCTCTTCCTTAACAAAGGTGAAGGTGATGCATCCTGTTACTAATTGTAGGTGAGATTTTCACACTGTTTAGAAAACTCCAGAGTGACAGACAGCTCAGTCCATTTACAGATGGAGTGTTATTGATCTGTTGCTTGCTGAAGAGAAAGGGGCTCACTGTCACTCTTAAGACTTTTTATCATTTAATTCCTTCTGATTCTACAATGCAATCAAAAAAGAGGCATATGCCCTCTGGGCTCAGTCAGATGAATGCATTTTGCCTTTTTACAAATGCCTAGTTTATTTCAGACAACAAACATATTCCCTTTTAGATTCTTAGCTAGAATACAACTAAGTTTTAAATTGTAAAAGGGACTCCAAAGTGAACCAAATCAGAAATGAAACTGTCACATTAGATCAAGAATCACTTGAGGTCTAATACTATGGACTTGGGAACTCATCTGGAATTTGAAGTAGTTATTTCTATGCCTTAGGCTCTGAAAAATGGATTTTATACATAATCAAGGTTACATGCACTCAGGGAAGGGAAAATAATTTCTTGTCTTCAAACTGGAAGGAAGACAACAACAAGAACAACAAGAAAGTCCAGAAGGAGACAGAATAGGTGGTGTAAAATGTGCTCATAATTTAACTCAACTGACTGGTCCTAAGCCTGAGACCCTGGGAGGTTAAAGACAAAAATTCTGAAGGGAGTTGCTATTTCCAGTGTTATAAGCAATCCAAGACTTTCTAACATTATAAAAATACAAGCAAAATAAATCCCAACTATAATGTTCATCACTGATGATACTCCAAGGCATCTAGGTGGCACATTGGATAGAGGGCTGGGCTTGAAGGCAGAAAGTCCTGAGTTCAAAACGAGATTCACTTACCAGCTGTGTGTTCCTGGGCAAGTCACTTAACCTCTGTCTGGGTTTCCTCAACTGTAAGATGGTGATAATAACAGCACCTCCCTTCCAGGGTTGTTTTGAAGATCAAATGAGAGCATATGTGTGAAGTGCTTAGCCCAATGCCTGACACATAGTAGGCACTTAATAAATGCTTATTTCTCCCTCTTTCTTCACTCTTATTCAACTTAATTCAAGTCAACGAACATTTATTAAGCACCTACTATGTTCAAAGCACCTGTGATAGGCACATAATGAGATCTCAGAGAGCCTGCTATGCTGATTTTCTTTAAAGGCAAACCATTTCATTTGTTAGAAGAAGTGCAGGGTGTGGATAGAGTGAAACCTTGGATTTAAATTCTGCCTTTGGTACTTCCTACCTGTGTGATCAAGGGCAGCTAGGTGGTGCAGTGCATAAGAGTGCCAGACCTGGAATCAGGAAGATTCATCTCCTGAGTTCAAATCTGGCCTCAGACACTTCCTAGCTGTGTCACCCTGGGCAAATCACTCTGTTTGCCTCAGTTTCCTCATCTGTAAAATGAGCTGGAGAAGGAAATGACAAAACTCCAGTATCTTTGCCAAGAAAACCCGCACATGGGCTCACAAAGCGTTGGACATGACAACAACAAAAAGCTGTGCGATCACGGCTAGTGAATAATAAAACCTACCTCTAAGTGTTCTTGTAAAGATCAAATAAGAATGAAGACTACTCTGAAAACTTGAAAGTGCTATATTAGTGCTAGTCATGGTACGTAGTGATTCTCCTAGTTCTCGTTGTTATTTATGATGTTCAGTGGAAGGAATCACATCCTGACAGACTGCCTTACACATAGGAGATGCTCAATAATTATCTGTAGAGTCATAGTGCCTTCTATGTAAAGAGTTCACTAATGCACACAACACATCCACAGGCAACACACTTGATTCTTCCTCCACTGTGCCTAGAGAACTGTCAAGTGAGCATGTCTATGTGGCCAAAGGCATTTTTCCACCCAAAGTGTATGTGACCCCTTAGGTGGCTTTGGTTCCTCTGAAGCAGGATATAAATGAGAAGCCATGGTATCAGTCCCAATTAACAGGAACTGTGACCTATTCTCAGAAGGATAACAGACCAGAAGTGAGGGAAGATGGCAGTGTAAGACACAATTTAATGCTATGGACTTCTCCTGCCCTTAGAATGCTGCCCCCCCCCCATACACACGCATACCTTCCACTCCTTCTGTCCACATGCAGGCTCCAAAATTTCAGCCCAGTAGCCTGAGCAGAAAGACTGAAGCTGACCTATGCTCTCCCAGTCTAAAAGAGCCACTGATAGGGCATGATAACAAGGAATAGGAACAAGAGCTTGACATGTGTTGAGCAGTTTTCTTAAATTTCATCTGTTTATGTAAATCTAGTTACACTGAATATTAATGCTCTTTTCTTCAACACTTTGCACTGACCCTAATTCTTAGATGTATAACATGCAATTAACAAATGACAGTGACTTTATTATACCTAAATTTGCAAGAAGGTGACATGTCTGTACCAAACATCTTTTATCTGGAACCCTGTTGGGCTGAGTGGGTTGAAATCCTAACAGGCAAACATGGCAAAGAATAACTAGTGGTGTTGCTGAGCACTATGCTAGACACAGTAAGGGGATACACAAGGAATAGATGAACACTCCTTCCTTCAAATCATTTACCATCTACTTAGAGACTGCAAACAGAATAAACATTTAAAGCACCTTCCCATAAGCACCATTGGCAAGAAGTGCAAATGAGTATAGTATAGATTAAGCATATTCAAGCTCTGAAGATATAGGGAAGGGGAAGGGAATAAGTATTTATATAGCACCTACAATGTGCCAGGCATATACATACATGCATACATACATGCATACATATATATATATATACACACATACACATACACATACACACATACACACACATATATCTTCAAAATAACCCTGGGGGTAGGTGCTATTATAATCTCCGTTTTATATCTGTGGAAACTGAGGCAAACAGAGGTTAAGCACCTTAGTCACACAGCTAGTAAGTTTTGGCACAGTGGATAAAGCACCAGCCCTGGATTCAGGAGGACCTGAGTTTAAATCCAATCTCAGACACCTGACACCAGGCAAGTCACTTAAGCCTCATTGCCCCGTTAAAAAAAGTTAAAAGTAAAATAATTAAAAAAGACGTTGTAATGGTTCTTTTGAGTACCTTGGCCACTAACAGTACCCAGCATCTCTGCCAACTGCACCATGGACACACTGCATGCTTTGAAAAAGAAGTAACAAGGAACAAAAAAATGGTCCGTGTGTGTGTGTGTGTGTGTGTGTGTGTGTGTGTGTGTGTGTGTGTAATTTAACATTTAGAAAGTGTCTATGACCAAAAATAGAGATGGGCTTTTAAAAAAATGTTTTTGAGGTGGAAGAATATCAGTGACAAATTTTGCCTTCCTCTAATACAGTTAATAAGAGCTAGGATCAGTAATTAATAACTTCCTGTCAAATATATGGTGGTTACACACACATATGCAAAAGCTAAGAGATTATATATTTAGAATTTTGAGAAAGAAGAGCCAAGGACAAGGAACAAAATTCTTTATGATTAATGAGGCTACAATTTTGACACTCAGTTGTCCACCCACAAATGATGGCTACACTGACTCTAAATTCATGCTGCTACTACCCTGCCAGCCCCTTGTCCCTCTTCCCAATAGTTGATATTCATTTTCATTTTCTATTTGTTTGCTTTCAAAAAGTAGGTAAATTCTATTTCAGTGAATGATGAATTATGTGTAAAGTTAGAAGTAGATATTTATCCTGTTCTCTATGGTAAGGGGTATCAGTTGAGAATATTAAGTGTCATGTGACAATAGGTATTGCAATCCGACTGGGTGCAACATATTGCATTTAGTATTATGGCTATTTCAAAGTGCTAGCAGTGATTCTACATGCAAGTTCCCTTCACTAAAAAATAAACACAACAAAAATCCCCCAAACCAAAATAAAAAAAAACCCAAGGCATCTAGAATTTTATCTTTCTAGATTCTTTCTTTTAGTTTACTGTCTTCCTTTAACATGAAGTTAATCCCTGGGAATGGTAACTGTATTAAAGTAATTTGCACTAAGTTCCAAGTTCATTAAGTTCATAAACTCTGCTTCCAACCTAACAGGCCAGTTATAATTAAATGAAAACATAAGGGAGCTGAAAGGACTGAGCAAAAATGGGAGGTTACTACTGAACACAAACTGTTCCCTTTCACTTCTGACTACCATGAACCAGTACCACAGTGTCTCCAAAGAGTAAAGATGCTCCCAGAAGTGTCCATACCAATTACATTTGGGCTCTGGATCCCTTATTCTTCGGGTGCTTCATTCAGTGACTCTGAAAATTCCACCCAACAAAGACAAGGCTCCGAAGGAAGTGAGGTAGAGAGGCCTGAGTGCTCTCCTTTTTCAATATGGGAATTCCAAACACTGGCAAAAGGCTGTGCAGTAGTGCCATGTAGGTAGTATCTAAAGAACCTCTGATTAGCATTTCGAGTCAACTCCAGTACAGTCATGGAGAGTCTACCAAAACAGGTAGGTAACATTTAGGAGGGCAACTGTCCTCAATTAAACCTCACCAAATAGAGGTGACAGGGTGAAGGTGTTTGGGAAACTAGATACAATTAAAGCATCCCTAATGTTCCAGGGTTCTCTGATCATTTTTGCCGTCTTCAGGTATATTTTTTTCAGCTTTGACGCTAATGACTATTTCTCTACTATAATGACCTTCCTTAAGCCTTCATCTTTTTCCAACCACATTTTTTTCCTTGTGCTCTGATGAGATATGCAATGTACATGATTACGTGCATCAAAAAAGCAATTCAAAAGTAGGGTTTAGCTGGAGTTAAGATTGCAGAAAGGCAGCACGTTAGTAAATATTTCAGCTAGGCTTGCATTCAATCTATGTCCCAGGTGCAGAGGACCAAAGAATTGTGAAGGGAGAGATGATGTTTTTGAATCTCTAACCCTCTCCCTGAAATTTTATTTGGTGTCTGCAAAGAGTTCTTTGAATTTTAATTATTAAATCAGTTGACACTCAAACTCTTGAAATATGAAAAAAGTGAAAATTAACTAGGCTTGTAAAGAGACTTACGGAGAAAAGAAGAAAGCAAGTATACCAGAAATGACATTCAATCCATTACATTGTTGTATTATTCTCTCTCAGTTTACCATTAAATTATATTACTTTTGATTGCTTTTTCCTCAAGGCAAAGGGGAAGGAAATTCCCTGATTGAAGGCATCACTGGCCCTTTCCTGAAATGATAATTTTATACAGGGTAGACAATACATTAGGCTCACAGGATCAAATATAAAAGCCTCTCTGGTTTTCCAACTCCTTCATAACCTGCCCCCTCTATCAACTGAACCTGAGAGCACTCTTCTATCATAGATGACTTCTTGGTGATTCTGTTGTCTCTGGTCCCTGCACCAATCACTTCTGCAGTCCTGAACAGGCAGCATAGCTTGGTGGATAGAGCAAATAGCTTTAAAAAGTTATGAAGGGTTCAAATTCAAATTCGGCCTCAGACACTTGACACTGGCTGTGTGACCCCGGGCAAGTCACTTAACCCCCATAGCCCCGCCAAAAAAAGGTTATGAAGACCATGCTTGGAGTTTCCGCCTTTGACACACATAGGCTGTGTGACTCTAAATAAATTGCTTAATCTGCCCCAGACAACTCTCAAAGATTATTTCAGACAAATCCCAGATCTCTACTGTTAAAAGGAGTTTAATACCCAGAGTTCCCCATACCAATCAAATCACAAGTGCATATACAAAACAAGAAAAAACACTTTTCCCAATACAAGTACAAATATTCCTTTCACGGCCCTGGAGGATGAGCCGGGTATGTCTGTCACAGGTCAAGGGTCTGGGAGCATCAATTAACCTGAGATACAGAGGGATCATTGTCTGGATTTATGCTCTTTGTTATATAGTTTTGTAATAAGATGATTTTCCTAATAGGTTGGTTTGTTCTCCCATTGGGAAACATCCCTCAAGGACTTGAGATCAAAACTTGAATTTCACTTTTGTTTATTGAACCCATCATTCTAACCCTCGATTCAGTTGGTAGAGAAAGATGTCTAAAATTTGGGGTCTGAGGACAAATGAAGGAGCAACAGAACAATTAAATTTAGCTTGTTTTCTCCATTGTGGAAACTGAGGCAGATAAAACTTAAGTAACTTGTCCAAGGTCACACATCTAGAAAGTGTCTGCAGCAGTCTTCCTGACTCTAAGACTAGGGTTTTCTTTACTGTTCAACACCGCCTCTAAATAGAGATTATAGGATCATGGATTTAGGGATTTAAGGGATCATTTGGAACATATAGTTAAACCTCATTTTAGAGATTTGGAAAATATGGCTAAAAAACCCCAAGTAATTTGCCCAGGAAAATGTCACTGCTATCCACCACGACAGTGTTATGGGCCCAGGCCGCTCCAGAACCTTCTCCTTGGGAAACTAAACCAAAGGACAGACAAGTGGTATCTGATGGGGACTGAGCTAGTTCCAAGACTACCGCCCTTCATTTGTCTCCCCCACCCCTTGGGGAGATAAGATTGGGTGTGGCTGCTGCCTTCCTGGCAGGAGGAGGAGAGAGATGGCTTGAGAGATCTGAAGCTGCCTCTCACCCAATTCCCCCAGCCACCACCAGTGGGGGATGGTCCTCCCTCAATAATGGAACTTTCCAGAGTCAGTAGATCACCCCCATCAGTCCTCTATAAAAGTATCTTCCTGTCTCCTGCTCGAGGAGATTGGTATCTCAGAGCCAGGCTCTGTACCATGCCTTCTCCCCATGAGAAGAAGTCCATGGATTTCTCTCTTGGTTTCCCTTCGCCAGCCCCTAAATAAACTATTATCTTATTCTATTGGATTTGTGTGCAAGAGGGGGTAATTCTTTAAAGAGGAATTCCTAAGGACCCCAAACCCCCCCACCTATTTCCCCCATAACAACAGGGTTGTTGTGGACCTCATATCAAGTGATTTAAGTATAATGCCACATAGCCAAGGGTATGCAAAGAGTTTATGATGCCATCTCCATAGACGACTGTCGTCACCAGGGCAGACACCACATACCCTGACGTGTACTAGGCTCAAAATATTTTTCTCTCAAATACTGATGATTAGAACCATTCTTGCCATGTGATCCTACATGGAACTTCCCCAACCTTGGAACTTCTATTAGCCTATGTTTCTCCACAAGGAGAATAAACTATGTTTAGTCTCTTGAATGACATTGGCAATGTTTCACTATGGCATATCTTTTTGTCTCCTTCCACCTTCATTTGACTTTGCTTTTGCCTCAACCCATTTGTGAAAAATAGCTGTATTTTCCCATGACTTATAAAAACAAAAAGTGGCAGAATTCCTTACCTGATAGTCCCCTCTTCTGATCAAAGTGGCTACTCTAGAGAATGATTGTATCATAGCCATGTGTTGCTCATGGCTGTGCGAGTTTAAGCAGATGATGATGATGGTCAACTGTCAGGGATCAGAAGACCTCTAAGATTCCATCGGCCTAGAATCTTGAATACTGCCCCTTCCTCCACCCCCCTCCCTCTTCAGGAACACACAAACATTCTGGCAGTTGGGCAGAGAAAATGCAAGGAAACAAGTCACAGACCTCTTTCTCATGCTGATGTAAAAGGTACAATAGAAAACACAAAGGATTTACTTTTTTTTCCTCCTCCATCTAGAATTTTATTTCCATCAAAAAAAACACCCATTTTCTGTCATGAATTCCTATCATCAAAGTAATAAACATCTTCCCTCTTATTTTCCTTAACTACCTGTATAAAAGTCTCTGGAGTATCTACTCTGTTCTGACTGTGAAGCCCTGGTATCAGGGAGTGAGAGGAGCCAAATGAAGACAACCACTTCCCATAAGGAGGTTATGGATCCAACTCTGGTTGTTGAGAACACGCCCATGGTGATAATTCCATGGAGGAATAAACCAAAATTACCACATCACTATCAAGGAACGAAGGTGAAGGGGATACTGCATATTCCAACTGTCAAAGCAAAAATGAATTCCAATAGTTGCTAGCTATTTAAACTAAACTTGAATAAGTAACGTAAACAAGAACCCCTCATTAGTGAATAGTTTGTGGCTAATGTCACTGTGTGCAGCCACATGCATCTCTGGAAGTATAAACATTTGAAAACTAGTGACTCCACTAACTCAGTGCCCCTCAGGGTGTTTATATAGTGACTATAATCTCAGTGCCATATGTACTTTCGAGGGGCACCAATGCAGATTTCTCAAAGCTCATGGTGGTGCTTAATAGGGAAAGAAATTAAAAACAAAACCAAAGTATGAGTGGCTTATAAGAATGGTAAATTTAAACCTATCAAAGTCCAGAACTCAGAGAAATAAGAAGCCATCCTTTTCTCCAAATACACCACTTTGAGAAACTGGGTAGAATGATAGACACAGTATGGTAGTATGCATTTTACACCGCTAACAAACAAGAAGCTACTGAAGTGTTTTAGGTTCAGTATAGAAGAGAAAGCCATGTCCTGCAAAATGAGACCTTGAAAAGCACCATGAGACACTGAATTATGAAACCTTTTAACCTCATACACTTAGACTAGAAAATGTAGTGCTTTCCTTCAATTAGCCAAAATTTCATTAATAGAATTTCCAATTTGAGGAATTTATAAATTCAGTATAAGAAATAACCTGCTGAATTTACAGTAGCGGGGGATCTCCAACATTCTGCCTATATCATCTCATGCCTGGTGCTACTGTCACCTGAAGTCTTCATTTCTTCTCAGTGGATGTGTCATGGTGAAATCTTGCCAATTGGAAAATACCTGTTAATGGACAAGCAAGCCTCCAAAGAGGATACAATCCTTTTAAGAATCCATAATTTTGTCCTTGTGGGTGCTCCCTCCACTTAGCCCGCTATCTCTCTGAAAGTTGCTGTGGTCAACTAATTCAATGCTGGGTCACTGATCTGATGATTAGCCATTCCACTTAATAAAAGTCACCTAGTTGTGACTATGTCACTTCTCCCAGGCTAGTTGCCTTTTAGGTGGAAGAGCTAGGACTTGAAACTAGATTTTTGGTCTCCAAATGCTCTTTTTGTAGCTATCACTCAAACTGAAGAAAAATAATACTGTGTTCTGTGTTTTTGGTTGCTGGTTTGGGGGATCATTTGTGGGTTTTGGTTTTTGGTTTTTAAAGGTGTTATTTTTAGAAAGTCTCCTTTTTTCCCTCCCAGGTATTAAAGTTCTTAGAAGGCCAGTGTGGTATGGTGGATTTGGAGTCAGAGTGCCTGTTTCTGCCACTTAGTACCTTTGGATCTAGAGCAAGTCACTTTCCCTCTCTCTCCCTCAGTTTTCTTCTCTGTAAAATGAATATGTTGGATGATATTACCTTCCAACACTAATTTTAGAATACTAAATTAATTTTTTGACACGAATAACTCCATTTGAACTCAGGATTGAATTTGTATTTCCTTTTTTTCCTAAGCAGAGAATATTCTCTGTAAACTGAATACAACTGCAACCTTAATTGCACCTCCCCACCTCTAAAAATCATAGTTGAAAATTAGTAGAAACTGACTAGAAAGAGTACAGTGGAAAATATGTGTCATTTGGAATCAGAGGATCTGGCTTCGAATTTCACCTCTGATGTATCCCACCCTGGCCCTGAGTTTTCTCCTCTAGAAAATGAGGGAGGGAGACTACATGGCTTTTAAGGTCCCTTGAAGTCATGACCCCATGTCTATGAAAGCAGGGTGATTAAATAAGATTTGCCATCATGTTACAAGGTAAACTGTTGTTGTGTTGCAGTACCTTTGTACAAGTACACAGGGCCATTGAGTAAAAATGGTTTTAAATATCTGAACAGTTCCATTGTGCTCATGTTTTTACTTAAAACTTTAATATTCTTTAAGGGGTAGTGGCAGGGGTACACATCCATCCACCCATCCATCCATCCATCCATCCATCCATCCGTCCCACTGATGGGTACAAGCATCTGCAGGCTCCCCATGTTGTGGAGCAGGGTATCCAGGCACCCAGTGACCTCACAGTTACTCCCTGTGACCCGTGTGCAGGCAGAGTTTTGTGAGGTCACCCCATTCTGGGTAACATAAGCAACCAGGGCTGGCATTTCTTCATCATACAGACAGGGAGGCAGCTCTGAACTGAAGGACTAGGGCACAGAAACTCACCAGCTCCTGTAACCAAGTCACCTTCTCTAAGACAACAAGAGTGAAGCCACTTAAGAGAAGAAGACAAGAAGTGACAGAAGCCTTCAGACAAGACCAGGAGAAAGAATAAAGGACTTTAAGAGGGGAGATCTAACCTTCGAAGGTCAAAGTCAAGGCTGAAAAGCCAAGCAATTTTAAGTGGAAGAACTCCAGGCAGGTCTGCTGTGAGCAGAGTTTAGGAGTCAAGTGGCTGAAGTTCATCGGACTACTGGTCCTCGGTAGGTCTTTTGTCTCCTCACGCATTATGGGTATCGCTCTTGCTCTCCTTCTCGCTCCCTGGGTCAGTGCTAAACAGTGCTACTTCTGCAACTTCCCGGATACAGCCAACTACATAGACATCTTGATGGCCTGTGAAGAGGACGACTACGATATGGACAGGGATGAGGAATCCAACATCTCACCAGCTTCCACCAAGGGCTGCCTGTGGCCTAACTACTGTGAGCATGAACGGCAACCTTTCACCTACCTGAGTGTGACTTACTATACCATCACCATGGACTGCTGGGCTGGGGAGCTGTGGGAATTTGAGTCCTCAGACCTGGAACAGTATGCCGGCAATACCACTTTTGTTTCAGTGACCACAGGGCAGATCGTGATAGGACTGCTGTGGTTTCTGTTCTAAGGCTAAATGACAAGAAAGTTCTTGTGGCTTCAGCCTGCCCCACGACCCATTCTCCACTCTTACTATCCTCGGTGTCCCTTCTGTGAACTGTAATAAAGTGACTAGAGGCAGAACCGGGTGTGTTGGCTTGTGTAACCTAGTGTGAAGGGGGGATGGGGGGGAGGACGGGGGAAGGAGTGGGGAAGGAGTGGGGAGGACGGGAGAGGGAGGGGGAAGGAGGAGGGAAGGAGGGGGAGGACGGAAGAAGGAGGAGGGAGTTGGGAAGGAGTGGGGAAGAAGGGGGAAGGAGTAGGGAAGGAGGGAGAAGGACGGGAGAGGGAGGGGGAAGGAGGGGGAAGGGGTGGGCAAGGAGGGGGGAGGACGGGAGAGGGAGGGGGGACGGAGGGAGGGGGGAAGGAGAGGGGAGGAGGGGAGAAGGAGGCGACAGCGGGGCTGAACAGTAGGGAAAGATGTGATTAGAGGGTCTGAAAGAAGAGGAAGAGGTACAGAAAGAGGGACAGGGAGCTAGGGAGAAGGGGGAGGGAAAGAAGGGAGAGATGAGAGAAAGAGAAGAGGAAAGGAAGAGAGGGCAGGGGAGGCAACAGGGCAGCCTAGGGGAAAGAGAGGGCAGAAGACCAGTGTAGAGGGCAGGCAGGGGAAAAGTGGGAAACAGAAAGAATACAGGGGAGGGGGGAGGGACTGGAAGAGTAGGGAGGTGTCCATGAGAAGGCAGGCGGGGATGGGGCAGAGGTAATTAGCCCGAAGTTGCAGTCGAACTTCAGGCAAAGGGGAGAGTTCTACGCAGGCGCAGGCGCAGCTGGGCAGTTAAAACGTTGGGAGTGGTGGGCTCCCCTCAAGCCAAGGAGCCCCAGCCCCGAGGGCAGAAGCATCCAGTATTCTGAGGCCGATTCCTTGGGCAGATCTGCACTTCAGACACTTTCCTAGAAGCCGCAGCTATCTCACTGCAGATTGATTTGGCATTTCTGGTTCTTATTTAAACATCTCCCTCAAGTGAAAATGGATGCTGACAAGCTCTCACCTATGGATGGTGATCATGGGCACGGATTGATGTGGGAAGTAACCTTGTTTTTCCTTGACTAAAAAACAAAACAAAATAAAAACGACCCCCCCCCCAACCTTTCCTCCAAACAATTATCAGGGATTGCTTATGGAAATGTGAAACAGCCAGAGCCTCTTACTCAGAAATAGAAATACAGACACTCTGAATAATATATGTACAGAGACCTTATTGCCTCACATTTAATGAGAACTGCAGCATTTTACTGCTGTTCCAAGGAAACCTTTGTGTGGAATAATATTTCAGCACAACCACCTTCAATTGCACTCTTCCATATGTTCCCAATATGCATGCTGCAAAACAAATCTTGGCATTTTTGTTTTAGAATTGACTGACAAATACTTTTTAGAAGCAAAGAGGAAAAAATTAACCCTTAATCAAAAGATATAAATAAACCGTTCCGGATAGAAAAAGACAGACTTCACGATATCTGAATATATATTCCAAATCACTATAATAACAAAAGGAAGGCATATGAAAGTAGCTCTGAAGTTTCTCAAAGATGCAGCAAATTTGTAATGATGACTCTAGATCTTTACTACTTAATTGATAAAGTGTATTAGGACTAGATGACGAATTAAATTCATTCAGGAAACATTCATTCAGCACTATTAGTGCATAATGAGCACTGTGCTGGGGCATTGTTACTGTACAGTCCTGTCTTCATTGAACTTTAAAGTCTGTTAAAGTACTAGAGTTTAATTAAAGATGATCTGGATAATACATTTTGAGGTGAACTAACCTAACCAAGCTTTATTTTTCTTCATCCATCAAATGTAGAGTTTGAATGAATTAAAGGTCGTTTCCAGATCTAAATTTCTACGAACTCATAGCTTTTTACACCTGAGGAAGAATGATTTTGGTCTTTCCAGAGTAATCTTATATTCTTTAGAAATTTTATTCCAAATACACATTCTGAAAAATGGGACAGAATAGACGGACTATTTTGGGACTTAGAACAAATAATTAAAAGTGACAATACCTCATTTTCTAACTCAGAAGCACAGAATTTCAGTCAGAAGGGATGCCAGGGACCATTTGGTCTCATGTAGCTGTCCAAAAAAGAATCCCCACTATAATATACCTGTCAAGTGGTCATCTAGCTTATGCTTGAAGACCTCCAGAGAGAGAGAGAAAACCTACCAACTCCAGAGAAAGGGAACCCCAACATTCCTTTTTCAGAGAGCTCTAATTGTTAGAAAGGAGCAGGTAGGTGATGCAGTGCTAGACCTGGAGTCAGGAAGACTCATCTTCATGAATTCAAATATGGCCTCAAACTCTTACTAGCTATGACCCTAATTGGGGTTTTCTTGGCAAAGATACTGGAATGGTTCACCATTTCCTTCTCCAGCACATTTTAAAGATGAGGAAACTGGGGCAAACAGGGTGAAGTGACTTGCACAGGGTCACACAGTTAGTAAGTGTCTGAAGTCAAATTTGAACTCATGAAGATGAGTTTTTCTGATTTTAAGCCATCTACAGTACCATCTAGTTGCCCCATATTTTGCTTACAATATGGTATTTTATAGATTTATACACACGTACACATACAAACAGATGAAAGTCAGTGTGGTGTAGTGGATACAAGGCTGGCTTGCTTTGGAGCCAACTGTATTTTAATATATTAATGAGAAAGACATTTTTGGACATACCCAATGTGGGGAATCTGTTTTTCTTCTTTGTATATATTTTCTACAAGTTTTTTTAATGAAAAAACATTAAAAACACAGAAATATCTGTCTTGCCTCTGATGCATACTAGTTTTGTGACTAAGATAAGTTAAATAATAGGTGAGATTCTGTGTTGCATTGTTGGGATGAGGAGTGTTGTTTTATACTGGCATTAGTGGGGACAGTTTGGCCCTGGTAATTCTTCATACCAGTGCAGTCCCAAATTTGGACTAAATACCCTACCCCCACTCATATACTGATTTGTTTTTGTTTTTGTTTTTGTTTGTGGGGCAATGAGGGTTAAGTGACTTGCCCAGGGTCACACATCTAGTAAGTGTCAAGTGTCTGATGCCAAATTTGAACTCAGGTCTTCCTGAATCCAGGGCTAGTGCTTTATCCACTGCACCACCTAGCTGCCCACAGCACTCATATATTGAATGCATATACATTTATAGCTCTTGCGGTGAAAAAAAAATACCCTGTAAAACTCACATCCAACTATTTGCCCCTTTCCATCTAATGTTCAAGTCGCAAAACATTTTTCTGTCTATAAGTTGTATTGAATCATTTATTGCAACACGGGCTAGGGTCCAGAAATCTGTATTCTAATGACTGCCAGTAGCTTTTAAAAAATACTGATATATTCATCTACTTTTCCCAGTTTTGTCCCTCTTCCTCCCCCAAAACCATCTTTTAGATACAATAATCAAAAAGGGAGGGGAAACAGCAAAACTAATCAACATATAAAATAAGTCTGACTTTTTCAAATGGAAAGTGTCTACTTCAATTAAATAGTGCTTCAATACATTCCAGTCAAATTTGTACTCTAGACTACTTTTAGTCACAACCCGACATTTTATTTTTTTAAATGCCCTCATCTGTCTCCTTTTCATTGCTGCCAGCCATGGATTATAGATGCCATGAAAGGCTGGCTGCCACTACATTACCCTACTCATCTCACTTTCTGTAAGAACTGCTTATGGAAGCAAGAGTCTGGGCTGGTGCAGGCTCTGGGCTAATTACTGCTTTAGTGATTGCTGGCCCAGCCAGGGTGATGGGCAATCAAATAGCTTTCTCTGGAAGGTGGTGGGATCTAAAAGATACTAGTGCCTTTCCATAAGCTCTGCCCTCCTTTGTGGTTATTTTCAGCCACAAGTTGTGTGCTAGCCAGAACCTCGAGTAGCACCCTACAGAAAGCTCAAGGCTGACATCTTTCTTTAATTAGATGAGTTCCCTAAAATTGTTTAGTAGTGAATATTGAAGGGACAGCAGAGGAATGCAAACACTGTAATTATAGTATTGGACAGTGTAACAAATTAGGCACTAGATGCCTCGCCTCTTTTTTCCTGTCCAAGTGATACACTTAAAATGCCCTGCCAGGATACAACCACAAGTCCTGCCTGGGAACTGCCATGGCAAAGAGCTGTCTGTTTTCCTGGATGATTCCAACATGATCTTCCAACACTGGTACTTAGTGACTCCTGAAACAAGTATGAAGGACCCTGTATTGGTTGTATTAGGCAGGAACTCTATAGTTAATTACTGCTAGCTTGAATCACTCCGTGCTTCATTAAAGGACAACTAATTGGAGGAATTAAATGAACATTCCAGCTGACCTCTCCTTCTCTTGCTTTTGAATTCCCTGAGTTCCAATCATTTAAAATAACAATGACGATGCCAACTATTTTCTTCTATTCCTAGGGTTCTCCAAAGTGTGACTAGTACAGTACACCATCAAAACGACCATGTCAACTGAAGGATGGTTGGAAAGATTCTACTTTCTTCTTCCCGCCTTTTTCTCTTGTTGCCTTTTCATCTCAAGAAGATGAGGCTGTGTTTTCACTTGATTAGCTTAGCTTCGAGAGATAGAATTTGGAACAATTCAATCAGCCTCTATGAATTTCAATTTAAACATGTGTAAAAGATAGCTGTGGACCGCTAGGTGGGGCCATAGTGCAAAGAGCACTGGGCTTGGAATAGAGAA
This sequence comes from Dromiciops gliroides, assembly GCF_019393635.1. Classification (NCBI taxonomy): domain Eukaryota; kingdom Metazoa; phylum Chordata; class Mammalia; order Microbiotheria; family Microbiotheriidae; genus Dromiciops; species Dromiciops gliroides. The sequence continues at coordinate 77,390,189 of NC_057867.1, read as the reverse complement.
GACTGGTCTTCATGAGTTCAAATTTGGCCTTAGATGCTTACTAGCAGTGAGATCCTGGGGAAGTCATTTCCCACTGTTTGCCTCAGTTTCCTCATTTGTAAAATGAGCTGGAGAAGGAAAGGGCAAACTATTCCAGTATCTCTGCCAAGGAAACCCCAAAAGGGGTCACACACACATATACATGGCCAGGTGAAGGCCTTGTAATTTCTTCAGTTCAGGGAAATATTGGGGTAGAAATGCTTTCCACCAAAGCAAGTACTTTTATATCTGCCAGTTGTCACATCTCCAACAACCCTGTGTAAAATCCAGGGGCAGCATAAGAGCTTCCATGTTGAGAGGTAAGGCAGTCTAATAGAGGAGAGAACCAAAAAGCGATGTTGAAGTTATCCTGCTAATACAGCACCATTTGAGGCTCATGAGATCTATAGCTGGAATGGTGCTTAGAGATCACAGAATTATAGATTTAGAGTTCAGAGGTAACTTAAAGATAATTTAGCCTAGCCCACTAATTTTACAAATGAGGAAAATGAGACAGAGAGAGGCCAGGTGACTTGCCCAAGATCACCCAGGTAAAAAACAGCAGTCAGGATTTGAACACAAGTCCTCTGAATCTGAATTGGATACTCTTTCCACTATGTTTTCTACACTGCCTCTCTATGTGGGCTGAGGGGCGGGAGATGGAGGGAAAAAAAGCTTTTCATTATATAATTATCTGACAGAATATGAGGGGAATAAGTCTCATCTCAACTTATATTTGGATTACTATTTTACTTCTGCTTGAATTCAGCAGCACACACAGAGAAATCAGAGGAGAGCACATATAGTCAGCATATCCCTTTATGTACCAGTGTCTCCCCCCAAAACCAAAGACTCACATCTGAGCCAGTGTCCTTCTGGGAGTATGTCAAAATTTAACATCAATTTAATTCCTCACTTTGATGTTACTAAAGCCTTACTCCTCATAGATTTCAGAGAGTTAATTAGGCTGGTAAACCAAGCAGAGGATCAGAATCCAAGATGAGGAAACTGATCTTAAAAAAATGTGTTGAGTCCATTCAGAGAGTGATGCATAAGAAAATGCAATTATGAGTATTTCACCATTTTTGGTGGAGGAAAGGGCATGCCCGTGGGAGGTGGTGGTTACATTTTTCCATATTTTAAAAAACTGCAAAATTAGAACATTGTCATTCTCTCCCTCTCCCTCCCTCCCCAGCTTTCAGTCTGTTGACATTCTTGGGTGTTGGTAAATAAAACTTTTTCAAAATATTCAGGTTTTATTGTATCCTTCCTTCCACCTGCTGACACGAACCCAGAAATAAACTCTGATTTCTGAGCATTCTGGCAGCACTATCAACTCTATTGAATGGAGTACTGATCATCTGTAGCTTTGACTTCAACCATCAGGCCACTGTTGAGTTTCCATGTGCCAAGAGACCAATCAGAATTAAAGCTGTCATTTTTCTCCTTTGTTACTAAAAGACTGATAACACTTCCACACTTGAAACAATCAAGAGAATAAATCATTTGCTCACTAACTGTCAACCAAAATTTCCAAAGGGATGATTTGTAGCAGTGAGGGGGGGGGGGAAAACAACAGTGAGATCAAAACTACTTCAAGAAAGGATAATTTAACAGAATATTGATTACCTAGGACAATATCAATGAGCAAAAGGCTGGGCAATGCAAACAAATGAACATATGGGTCATCTTGGAGAATTTGCACTGATTTGTCTGTTTACAAAATAGAGATTTGCTTCCAAATCACAGCTGTACTATTTAGCCATGTCCCTAAACATAGAAGAGGTAATTGTTTCCATGATGTGGTTGAGGGGTGCCGGAAATGATAAGAAAATATTTTGACCCCTCCTATTAGCCTGTTTGGGAGTGGGTAAAGATGGTAGGGTAGAAAACACAAACATAGCCAATGGTAAGTGCATATCAACCAACCAATTCAAGTGAATTCAACCAACACTTTCATTAGTCAGTATGATCAGAAACAATATCCATTGCCCTCTTCACTTTTTACTAGATTATATTCCCTTTTTCTCTTTTACATTTCTCCTCCTTCTTCTCTCATTTTCCATAAAGCACTACTACTCTTTATCAATTCACCCTCTAAAAGAAAGAAAACCCTGAAAATCAAATCTCAGCAAATAGCATGTGGTGCTGTGCATTTCTTTTTTAAACTAGAGGCTTGATTAGTGAGGAAGAAGGGTAATGGTACTTTGTAGGGAAGAGGAAAGGAAGAACAGACTAAGGTTTAGGCTCATATTCTGTGTAGCTCAAGCTCTGGGGGCAAACCTTTCAGGTGGGAAGAAAAAAAGGCAAGTTCTCCTAGGGATATCCTTCTATGGGAAAATATCTTTTTTGCTGCCAATGACTGATGAGTGAAATTCTACCAAGAGTAAATCATTCCTCTGTTTGAAGAACTACTTCACAGACTGAATCTGGATATTTTTGGAAGGGCAAATTTTTAATCAATATTTCAATGTGAGCCTGGTCAATAAAACCTTTCCTGCTGCCCCCAAGTTGTTAGTGTTTTCTCCCTCCTCCAATAATGCTATAGTTAGCAATCTGTGCCCAGGAGAATGTAAGCTCTTTGAGAAGTTTCTGCATTACTATCCCCAACATCCATAATAACACACCTTTAACACAGGAAGTGCTTAGTAAATGTTTGTTGAATGAATGAATGATTTTTTCCCCAGACTACTCTGTTCTATGACAAGAAGTTATTTTGGTGGTGGTGGGGGAGGAGATAGGTATGGGGAACAGGATACAGAAACATGAGGTGGAGAGAGTACCCCCCCCCCAAACTTTGCCAATGGTCTGCCTTACTGAGAACTTTAAAAGGAGGAGGTAAGCGGATGAGAAGCATGGCCAGTGATTACGTTCTAATTTCATCATCAAACTATGCACTTTCGAGGATGGGAGAAGGAAAGAAGGCTGGGTTCTTTCAGTATGGTATTGACCACAGGGAGATCCTGATGGGTGTCTAATCCTTTTTACAATGCCCCGTAACCATAAAACTCCAAGTTGAGAGAAAGAACACTCCTTTTCCCTAGTGGAAGTGTATGTCCAAAGTTGGGGAGAGGACAGAGAAATTCCTACTTCCCCTCCTGTCAGAGTCTCATCTACAGGTAACTTGCGGTTTATAATTTCTCTCACTCTTGAATTAGAACTCAGAAATTTATTTGGGGCCTAGCTATCTAAAGTCTCTAGTGGCTTCCCTTCTTGACCCAATCATAAAAGGATTGGGAAATCTTTCAGTTAGTCTAAACCTTCTTAATACTTTGCCATTATATTTCTGGCCTTCTGGTAGAATATCAACTGAGAATGTCAGGGGAATCCAACTTTACATTATGGACTTCTAATAATTCTTTGAAAATTGTACATAATAAGGGGCCTCAGTTTCACTGATGTGGGAAGTTCCTCCATCCATGCCCATCAGTGCCCAGTCTGAGACTAAGAAAGGTTCAGTGATTTGCCCAGGGCCACAGAGCAATAAATGTTGGGGGCAGGGTATGCACAGTGCCAGGCACAAAATGCGTGCTTATACTGATCAGACCATGCTTTCCCCGGCTCCATTTCCAGCACTGTATCCACTTAATACCACAGTGCTTCTCTATGGGTGGGATATGGGCTGTTACATTTGATAAACTGGAACATCCCATTCCTTAACTGTGCTGGCTAATGGCTAGAATTTCCTTGGGATTATGAGCTAGCTATATTAGAAGAGTGGAGGCAAGCCACAAGCAGCCAGTGAGGAAAGGAACGGTCTCAGTTCAAGTCTGTTCCTATTGAAAAACCTCAATGGCACAATGTAACAGAACTGTCATCAAGTTGAATTTGGATGAGCAGAAGTAGAATCGGAATTACTCTGTGCCTCTCCATTGTGTTTAAACTGAAAACATTGCTTTTAATGTCTTAACAAGGTGTTATGGACACTCTGCAGTATCTCCAAAAGCAGTATTTTGCAACAATCTTCATTTCTACAATATAGTGGAGTTAATAAATATGGCATGATACCAAAGTCTTGGCAGAAGTCAGAAATGGACTTTCCAATGATTTTCAACCCAATATAGATATTTTCCACCTCTGTGCATTCAACTGTATAAACACTATTTGATTCCTTTGCCAAAAGAAAAAAAATAATGGGGAGCACAGGTATTACTTTAGCTTTGAGTGAATGGAATTTGCTCAATAAATAGAGGCTTTCTCCATGTGTACCTCGGATGAGGCAAGTGACACAAAAATAACTGCTCTGCTCCCACCCAGTTGTGAACTAGCATGGAAACACTGTCCATTTCCTTTTCTGCCTTGAGTCTGAAGGCATTTGATTTTGCTTTCATTTGTCTCCTTTAGAGGAGTAAGTTGTGTTTTTTGTTATAGAACTGGATCCCAAAATTTATGTGTGCAAGGATCTCTTTGAAAGGGGAAACTATCTTTTAAGATCCCTGTGTGATAGCAGGTGAACTTTTGGCATGTGTTTATTAATTACAACATGACAATGACTGAGGCAAATACGGATTCTGGCTTAGAGCCCTAGCAATAAGCTCACACTCGCAAAAGGAAGAGGCTCCCTGGATGCATACTTCTGATTAGGATGAATAACATTATAAAAGCTAAGATGCAAACATTATTATCAGTTCCTCTGCATCTTTGGAGGCGAAAGGGTGTTAAAGAAATATAACAAGTACCTACAGGGGCAGCTAGATGGCGCAGTGGACAGAGCACTGGCCCTGAAGTCAGGAGTACCTGAGTTCAAATCCGGCCTCAGACACTTAACACTTACTAGCTGTGTGACCCTGGGCAAGTCGCTTAACCCCAATTGCCTCACTAAAAAAAAAGAAAAAAACCAAAAAAACAAGTACCTACAGCCATGAAGACTGTCTTATGATGACAAAAATCTACTTGTGTTTTTAATTTCTAAAGAAAGAAAAATTCCTAATAAATGACATACTGAACCTTGGCTTAGAGAGAGAATTTAATTTTGGGGGTGGGGATATGATTTTATTAATGTAGTGTGGGTCGTTTTTTTTTTCTTTTGTTCAGGTATTTTCAAATAAAATCTTCAGGTATTTTGTTCAGGTGAAATGTTCGGGTATTTTCATTGGCTAAGATCTTCTTTCTTACTGGGGTCTCAAAATGGCATAGTGGATAGAATTCTGGGCTTGGTTTCAGAAAGATCTTGGCCCTAATCTCACTTCCATCACAATTTACTAGCTTTGAGAATCTGGGGAAGTCACCTAATATCACTGAGCCTCAGTTTCCTCATCTGTAAAATGGAGATGATTCTACTTGTAGTAGATGCCTCACAGGACTTTTCTGAGACTGGAATAAGGTATCTTCTTATAGTCAAACAGCTTTGAAAACTTCAAAGTACTGTATCAGTTAGCAGTAGTGGGAATAAAAGTAATAAAAATAATAAGCACACATGTGCATTGTAACTTCAAGTTACTAAAGGACATTCTGTCATGGATTCTATTCCACAATCCTTTATTATGAACCACTCTACCTTTCCCTACATGACAGTATGTTTGTCATATGCCATGGGATATAGAGTTGCTTTTTTAATGAACAAACTTCATTTGTAAAGGAAAACAGGTTATAGTGATTCTGATCTGTTCTGTTGTTCTCAATGCCAAATCTGTTTCCCAGTACAATTTTTATACAGTAATCACTTTTCTACATAAATTACTTTGACATACATATATAAAGGGTAATTGATAAATGGTGAGTAATGTGTCTTACTAATATGGGAAATAGATACCAATATATTAATTAACATTGCGTTCTCAAATAACTTCACATAAGAAAATCTAGAAACTTCCATTGTTATTTTTAGATTATGCAATGAGTCCCACTCATTTAACTAGTTAATTATAGCATGCAAATATGAAACTGATTTTAAACAAATTTGACACCCTGGGTGGACAATTTCCTCAAACATTAAAATTTTTGCTTTTGTAAATGACAAAACTGATTTTGTCCCATAAAATCAATGTAGTGCTGGGCTTACCATAAACCACAGCTCTCTCTAATATGCTTGCCCTTTATGATTCTGAATTGTTAAATGCATTATTTAGGAAATGGAAGTTTCCTAAGAAGAGAGTGTGAAGCTGTGAAATGAGAGGTCAGAAGTCAGCAATTCTTTGCTTGGTTCTTTGCAATAACCTTGCCAATGTCCCAACTTGCAAATGAACCTTTGAAATGGGATTTCAGTGGAGAGAAAGTAAAAAACATGGAGAGTCACATGATTCTTTTGTTCCTTTGGGTCATGAGGCCTTTTGTTTTCCTGTAAAAAAGGGGGTGGTCCCCATTCCTTTTGCTTCCTTAATCTCATATTTTCTGTATGTTTCAGCTAATGGACACAAAACCCTTCTTTTGTCCCAATATGCTGTACTGTAATACTAGGCTTCTTCCTCCTCTTTCTCCTAGAGCACTTTAAGGTTTTCAAAGTGCTTTACAAATATCATCTCATTTTATCCTCACAACAACTCTGTGAAGTAGAGCAAGTAGAAGAAAGTGAGGCAGACAGTGGTTAAGTGACTCACCCAGGATCACATAGCTAGTAATTTTCCATGGCTGAATTTGAACTCAGGTCTTCCTGACCCCAAGCTCAGAGCTGTACTGTATCACCTACCTGACTTTCATTAACAAGAACTAAGTAAATATCTAATGGGATAGATTATAGAAAGTTAACTGTAGAAGATCAATGAATTAGTGGTATAATCTAGATGAAGTAGAGGTTATAGCACAGAAGAATAACGGATCTGTGATTTTATCAGCATAGAGAAATCCTAATGTGGAGACTCCATTCGAAAACAAAGACCAAGATCACATACAAATGTCATCACAAATCACACCTGGGACTTATCTACTAAGTCCTGGGCAGGTGCTTGAGGCATAGAGAACTTAAATTCATTGTCCAGGGCCACACAGCTAATAAGTGTCAAAGACAGAACTTAAATACAGGTGATCTATAAGCTCAACACTCTAAGTAAGCACTATGGCATGCTACATCTTTTAAAAGATGCAATACAATTTTTAAAATAGTGATATCTTTGCATAGAGCTGCAGAGAGATTTTGGCAAAAGTCCATTTTGCTAACAGTATTGCAAACTAGGCAGAATTTTCTTCAATCATCCAGGTAGTCTTCACATTTCATAGTCCTTGTACTTACAATAGATCTCATGGAGGCACTTTTAAAATATGCTGTCCATTTATTGTAGTTTCAGAGGTTGCCACCAAGCAATATTAATGAGCATTTAGTCCGTACCTGTTCTGGGTTCATTAATTTTTACTAGACTTCCTACGAAGATAACCACCCTCCTTCCCCCTCCCCATACACACAATCTTAACTGTACTTGTGATTAAGAAAGTACACAGTACGTTTTTCCATTATAAGATGATTGAATTGTGTACTGGGATGAGATACGAGAAAATAAAAAGGCTAATTACTACAAGACTCTACTTTCAAAATATACCATGCCAATTATTTTCTACTCAGACATAAATCTAGTTCCTTCTGAGAAAACAATGTAAACATGAAGTTTCATTTAAAGAGTTCACTTAGGGAGAGTTCTGAGCTAAGTACACTTGCATTTTCATTACCTCTGAGTGTCACACCAGACAGCAGTGAGGCAGGCTTACTCGAAAAGCATAGCACAAATTTTTGCTACATTAAAAGAAGATCTGTTCTGCTTAAATAGTGAGAAGTAACAGCCTGACCTGTCTGTGCTGGGTAGTGCACGTTTACAAGTGTAGCACTCCTCTCACTGCCCCAGAGATGCTGCCATGGACATTAGGGGAGGAAAGAGTGTCTAGGTATAGGCACACATGTTTTATGCAGTCCTCCAAGTTTCCAGGGGCTGTTGAATTGGCAGGAACTTCCTCCTGTCAAGAAGCCACTTTGGCCCAGCTGTTGGGATAAAAGAGAAGGCGGACCACAGGCCACACCAGACACATATGCTTCTCTGGTCTGTTAGAGGGTACAGAAAGGTAGGGAGAGACAGGATCAGTTTCCCAAGGGGGAGGGTTGTTATGTCTTCCCTTGCTTCAACAAGATGTTGTCTTGTAAACAACCCAACAACTCTTTACCCATACAGACCTTCAAAGCTTCTTTTTTCCCTCTTTCTTTGTATCTCCAGTACTAAGCAAAGTGCTCTGGCATACAGTATATTCTTAGCAAATGCTAAGTGACTTGAGTTGACTTCCAGTTTCTCCTCTGACAGGTGGGAGGAGAGGGACTGGGGAGTGGCAGAGGTTCACCTGCAGAAACATTTCCGGTTGGATTGCTGTAGCTGTTGTAGCATTAAAAATTAGCCACGATCATGCCTCATCATCAGTGACATATGTGTATATAATTAGAAGTCAAATAGCTTTCAATAGAATCTTAGTTGTGACTTACTAACTTAAGTTGTTAATAATTTTGTTATCTTTAAAACTAATAGGTAAATTGCATCAGTCATGATTGGTTAGCAATTATTCTCCTTAAAATAATAATAAATTATTCTAACAGTGATGAAATAATCATTTGGCTAACACTAATGGAGTTAATAAATCATCTCAATTGTTTTGCTGTCATCATTATCCAAAGGAAGTGCCTCAGACTCTTATTTGTTTTGTTGAAAGCAAGACAGTTCTCTTAGAAACCGGAAGAGAATAGTCAAGACAATACAGGTCAATCTTTAACACATAAAGGTATGTGTGCACTGCTTGAAACAACCAATAATTTTGTGACAGCAGTGTCATGTGTGTTTGTACTTCTACTGACATTAGGCTAACTTGGAACATCTGGCTTGAACCAGATAAAGGTGGAGTGAATTGATTTCTCTACCTTTCATTTGTTCTCCATCTGATAAACTCTTGATTTTGGGACATACACATTTCCCTTTTTCTCTTTCATTGTGTTCTTAATTCTGTGGTATTCAAGAATGGGCTTTACTACAAGGGATGGAGAAATTTATAGATCTTAAAGAGCATACTTCAATGACTTTTAGAGATGTTACAACAGCTACTGGTCTGGAGAAGTCAAGTGTTTCAAGGATCATTCAAGCCCAAAATGAAGCAAGATTAATCTCAATGAAGTGTAAAGAATAGAGTGGTTGAAAATGAGAAACAAAACAAAATAGAACACTAAGAACTGCAAAACTAGTGCTTGACAACAGTTTAATTAATCCTTAAAAATGATTTAATATCTTCAGTGGGACCTGTCAGCTGAGTGGATTGTGATTTGTTTACAGTATGGTGTAGACACTTCAAAGATGGAAGAAGAGCAAGAACACTGGTTTTCAAAAAGAAAAACAGTTGATAAATATTGCTGTGAAGATACAATTCTTGCCATAGGCAACACAACACAAATATTAGAGTACTAAAGAAGGGAAAACAGTAATTTTTGCTGATGAAACCAACCTTTTCATTGAAAACCATACCAAAGCCAGTGTCAGAAGACCAATTGATTCTGTAATGTCAGGACATCTCAATAAGAATATAACACATCCATCCAAAAACTGAATTGGTGGTTTAGAAACAAAACTTTCAGTGGGCCTGGAAGTCTTGTGATCATTCAATGAATGATGAACTCTGGTAAATATATTGTTATACTGAGTAGCAGAATAATCTGAGAATGAGAAAAATTCCCAAGTGGAGATGCAACAGTGTAACATGACCTGGAACTGTGCCACAAGTTATGAAAAGTAATTGATCTAAGAGATGGCCTGAGAACCCACCCGATTTAAACCCCACTGAAAACCTTCTAGTTATAATCAGAGATTGACTTGGAAAAATGGACTGTTTATGTTGCTTTTTTTTTTTTTTGGTGAGGCAATTGGGGTTAAGTGACTTGCCCAGAGTCACAAAGCTAGTAAGTGTCAAGTGTCTGAGTCCAGATTTGAACTCAGGTCCTCCTGACTTCAGGGCCGGTGCTCTAGCCACTGTGCCACCTAGCTGCCCCTAAAATGGACTGTTTATCAAAGGTGCACTTATTATTCATCATGATAAAAATGTGGGGACATGATGAAGGATTAAATATGTATTAAAATTTTTTAATTTAATGCAGAATCAGTTGAAACAACTGATTATGGAAAAAGTAGACGATATTTCAAATTAAAAGTTTTTAAAAGATGCAAAAGGTGTTAATATATGTCAATAAATGTATTTATACCTTGTCTCAGTTAATTTGTTGCCAACAAATTTTATGTCTTTGAAATGACACAAAAGATATCTTAATTGCCATTTTTATATGAGACATCATAGAGACCTAGTTTTTGCAAAGATCACTACATCTGGATATAAGATGCAATCTTTGGCTCCCTGTAGCAAAATGGCTTATAGCACTTAAAGTCCCTCATTAAGGCCAGGCTGATGTAGGACAAAACAAAATTAGGTTAAAACTCTATCCAATTATTCAGCATTCATTCATTCAATAAATAACAAATTAGGTGACTACCCTATGTAATAAACTTTTCAGGCACTACACTTATTAAAATAAAAAATGGCAGTCCTAGGAACTCACATACATACAGGTAGGGGCATGAGAGGAAGGGAGGCATAGGACACACATATTTTAGAACTATCATATAATGGTGACAGGAGAGGTGACAGGTGACAAGTGATGACTCAATGGAAAGTTTCAGATACATATGAGAGAATTTGGAAGGAGATAGCAACTGAGTTGAGTCTTGAACAAGGGGAAGGATACTGAAATGCCATCAAAGGTATGAATTCTAGGTACTACAGACAACCTCTGTTAATGAAATACTATTCATTTCTACACAAACACTTGACTAATGTCTTTAAGTAGTAAATTTCATGTTTTTGCACATGTTAATAACCATTCTTTTTTTTTTAAGTGAGGGAATTGGGGTTAAGTGACTTGCCCAGGGTCACACAGCTAGTAAGTGTTAAGTATCTGAGGAAGGATTTGAACTCAGGTCCTCCTGACTCCAGGGCCGGTGCTCTATCCACTGCGCCACCTAGCTGCCCCTATAACCATTCTTATAGTCACTGATGTTTTGGATGAGATCTTTTATCTTGTCCCTTGTTTCTTAAGTGCTGCTTTTTCAACACCCTTAATATAATTATTTAAATCACTTATTCCATGTCAAAGCAGGAATGCATATGCTTTCTACACTGGGAGATTCAGTTACTTCCTTTTGTGCTAGTTCAAAGTGTGTTTTATCACTACCATGACAAAGCTGGAAGTGACAAGTTCCATTTCTGACACACAGAATATTTTTGATAGTTACTTAAACTTGGTGCTCCTGAAAGTATTCATCTGGAAGATAGGAACAGTGCTAAAAATAGGTTTTACTCTAGACAAAAAAAATCATGTAACTATATAAATACTCACGAATTCAGTATAAATTAATATCTTATTGTGATTTCCAATTGTTTCAAACAAGGGGAAAGAATTAGAAAGAATTCCTTGGGAAGAATTTCAGGAAATATAATGTGTGGAATATAAAGGTCCACTATCAAATCAAAGGCTGGTTGAGATTAAGGGGAAGCTATATTTAATTATTTCAGTACAAAATTCACTAAGCAACCATAGTATACAAAGACCTCATTATGAAAAAGTTATGTTCATTATTTTTGTTGACACTTTTACAGTTATTAAATATACAGCAATTATAGGAGCACAGAGTAGAGGGTGATTATCTTTATAATACAAAATTCCTTTAGTCCCTCTCTGACATTATGGAAATCTACCCAGAGAAAGGCTGTAAAGTGAAAGAGAAAATATTCATTTGCTTGTTGCTATCTTTACAACATTGAAAAATCAGGCTTGTATTCCTAGGGGAATACAAAAATGTTAGTTGCCTTTCAAGGGAATAGAGTAATATTAGAAACAAAGGTCAAGCTTGAAAAGCTGAATTAGCTACATGACTTCTTGATACTCTGCCAATGTTTTTCATTTTTCTCTAGTTGAAAATAATATTTAATTGATAGGGAGAAACACAGTATATACATAGACATCATACCATGCCTGGTTTAACTTTACAAATGAAAACAATAGGATCTTGCAAGGTCTATACAGACATCGCAGAAGTTTACTGTATGATGACTCTTGGAAAGACATGGAAGAAAAATCCTCAACACAGCCAGAGCTGACAAATATTGAATGATTGTATCTAATTAAATTTTTACATATAGAAAACAGGAATTTAGTGAGGGTAGATAGATAGATATAGATAGATAGATAGATGGATGGATGGATAGATAGATAGGTGTTGTTGTTCAGGTGTTTTCAGTCATGTCTGACTCTTTGTAACCCCATCTGGAGTTTTCTTGGCAGAGATCCTGGAGTGGCTTGCCATTTCCTTCTCCAACTCATTTTACAAATGAGGAAACTGAGGCTAACAAGGGGTAAATGACTTGCCAGGGTCACACACTTAGTAAGTATATGAGTCCAAATTTGAATTAAAATCTTCCTGACTCAAAGCCTGGCACTCTATTCACTGTATCACCGGGTTGCCATATGTATGTATGCATGCATGTATGTATATGCATGTATCTCTCTTTATACACACACACACACACACACACACACACACACACAATACTCCCCCCCCCAATTTTAATTTGGTGCCTGAGTTTGAGTATGACTTGGGATTTTTTGAATTTCATAGCCTGTATGGCATTTCATGTTTGAGGATACACTTCCTAGCAAATCTAAAGGAATGGCACATTTGTATGGTATGACTCAGCAATATCCCAAGTAATCAGTCTCGTCTAATAATACTGGATTATAATGAGTATAAAATTCTTTGATTGATAATCAAAGTGAGCAAGTGCCCATATACACATACTATCTTCCCGAAGAAGCATTTGTAATCCAAAGTTACTTGGAGTGAGAAAACTAGAAAAGAAAAAGAAAGGAAAAGAAAGTACTTTAATACCTACGGGCCTTCAGATACCACAGTTCACTAGCTACCCAAATTGTTTTCAGGCAGTTTGGAATATCTCATCAAGTCCTTCAGATAAAATTTGAAATATGGTCCCAGCCGTGAAAAAGATAGTGTTTTATGTACTACATCCCGAAATACCAGCTCTTGTGGTTTCACAGTTTTCCAGAAAGAGCCATTAAGAACTGGTAATAGACAATTTGAACCCCCTCCCCAATAAAAGTCTTATATGACTGGATGATATTGTGCACAAACATAAAAACTCTTCTTGGCAGGCAGGAGGCAAGTTGTTGCACACAGAAACATCTCCAGGACTAAGAGAGCCCTGCTTCCCAGGGGACATTGCTTGGGTCAGCCCCAATATTCCCTTGGAAAAGAATTTTGTGTAACTTTAATTTTCCCCAAGCTTACCAGGCCTGTCAATGATGGAATATCATAGACAATTAACACTGTCATTCATGCTTTGTGTCTTTTCTACTCTGGAGAAGAAATTCAAGGGATGAAGTATTAGCATTCACATGCTTTTTTTTTTTTTGAAAAACCATTTACAAGTGTTTAAAAGTCATAGAGTAACTTATAAAATACAGAAAGTGTAGGCTTGACCAAGACTTAAAAGGACATTATTCTAAACATACTGGTTTTTATTTTTCTTCAATAATATATGCAGCAAATGTATTTTTGGAGCTAACAGGAATACATGAAACCATTTTGATAATTATTTAATGGCCAGCTTTGGTTTATTTGTTTATAGAAAGAGGTATTTGATTTTCTTTTGGTCTGAACCCGTGAAGTCATCATGGTGGGAAACTCCTGGTTTGGAAATCCCTCCACTTAGGCAGATTAGTAACTTATCTGTAACTTACTTCTTAAGAGAGTTGCCTCTCTTAAGGGGGCACTGAGCAAACAATTGCCTTGCCCTTGCTCACACAGCTACTAAGGGTCAGAGGAAGGACTTGCACCTTGGTCTTCTTGGTCCCAAGGTCAGGCTATTATCTATGCTATACCACACTGTCCCACATACTTCCTTGTTTCCTGCCATTTTTGTTCTTCCCTCAACTGGCTACCCACGTCTTCTCGCATATCAGCTAGATGTCTCTGTTCTCTTCCTTCCTCCAAGTCTTGATGTTCCCTTTAACAAAATGCTTTGCTGCTTCCTCTACCTCCTTAGCAATATCACAGAAAAAGTAGGAAAAGGTATTCCAACAATGGATGTTTGGGGATTTGGAGTACATACACACATGAGTATGTGTATATGTGCATGTATACACACATGCATGAAATATAGATGTGTATGTGTACATTTATAAATTGTATATATGCACAATATAGGTAAGTATATTTATATGTGTACATATATGTCAACGTGCATATATTAAGCATCTACTGTGTGCCAGGCATTATTGTGTTAGATACTATGATGATGACAATGACTGTTGCTACTACCTAACATTTGTATAGCCCCTACTATGTGTCAGGCACTGTGCTGAGCATTTTACAAATATTATCTCATTTGATCCTCACAACAATCCTAGGAGGTAGGTGCTATTATTATCATTTCCATTTTACATATTAGGAAACTGAGGCAAACAGGGGTTTGTCCAAGGCTGGATTTAAACTCAGGTCTACCTTATGCATCGCATAGAGCACTGAGCCACCTGGCTACTACAAAGACAAAATGAGACAGTGTCAGATCCTCAAGGAGCTACTGAAAAAAAAAGTCTACTGAAAAAAGATAAGATATCCATGCATAAATATATACTATATATGCATGCATCTGTGTATATAAGTAGAAAGTCTTTGGAAGTAGTTCCCTGCCATGTCTCCCTGTCACCAGTAAGGAGTCAGTAACGGGGTCAGTAAAGAGCTCTATGATTTCTTGACCATATAATTGACTCAGAGCTCCAATGAAGAGGAATACAGGACTTTATCAAGGAACTGTATGAAAGAAAGATAAGCTTTTTCTAATCACATGGCAAGACTGACTGATGATGTGCAAACAGCCTATTCCATAAGTACTTGTGGGATATCTAGAGAAAGTGAGGAAGGCCTCCAGTTAAACAGAGTGAACCCCGGGGGTGAGCTTTGGGGAAAATAAGGATGCCATGGGTAGCATGGACAGCATGGGTAGGTAGGGACGGGTTGTGATCTGTATCACCTGAGGCCTGTGAGGGATGTTAAATGATTTATTTGAACCTGGCTCTTGTGGACTACAAGCAACTAAGGTAGGCTCCCTTTTATTTGTACTCAGGAAGCTTCTTTGAAAGAGCTTGAATTGAACTAAATATTAATTGATCCATTTGAAAGCAACGGACATTTTTTTAATGAGCTGATATGTCCAAGCACTATCCTAGGTACCTGATTTGATGAATGAACACTGTTTAGGGATTTTCCCATTCATGCGTATATGTGTCTGTATTTTGTGTATACCCCGATAAATGAGCATGTTCAGATGTACACATATACACAAGTTTGGATCTTTGCCTTTCTACCATTAGCTGTAAAAAGGTCTTCTGTATTGCAAGTGGCCCCTTTTCTGGGTGACTTTTATATAAATACAGACGTTGTTTCTTAGAAAGCCTTTGCTACAATGGGATCACCCATTCTGCAGTAGCCACTGAGATCTTTATGGCTAATACTGAACATAATGCTTTAAATCAATTTAACACCCAGCCAACTTTATACAGCCATTACAGAGATGGCATCACATCATCAATAAAAATGACACATGGCCTGTTCTGGAGTTATTCAACAAACAATTCCCCCAAATCACCTTTATTACAGAGTGTGAAACAGATTTCAGAGACAGTTCCTTTAATGGCAGAGATATACTGAGCATCGCAAATGCTTACAGAGGAAAAGACAGAAGGGCAGTGTCTGAGGCCTGTGTGCTTACGCACCTTGTTTTGGGTGCTATTTATCATAGTAGTCAATAGCTACCCTGTCTGAAGAACGGTTCACTTGCAGGAGAAAACCCCAAACCTAAATGAACATATAAAGTGTATCTATCTGGATAACTACAGCTAGATTTCATAAATTATCCAACAGACTCTTGAAGAGCATCTAATAAATGCTTTAGGCCAATATGGGTCAAATATAATACAGGGGGGAGTTACAATTTGAGCAAAGAAAAAAAGCTATTGTTTGCATGACTGATGTTTCCCTGGAGTGCATTAGGCTAATGCTTTAAAACCTTTGGTTGACACCTCCAAACGTGGCAGCAGTAACCTTCAGATAAGTAAAGGTTATATTTTTTAAACTACAAGAAAATTAGGTAAATGCTGCGGTCCTAGGTTGGATGGAAATACGAGTATTTGGAAGCATAGTCTTCATCCTTGATGTTGATGATTGTATCGGGACTGAACTCACCAACTATATCCTACCCTTTGTCATCAGGAAAAGAATCCTGGGTTTGCTCACCCATAAATGTGACCCAGTGTTCGATCAATGAACCAATAGCTATTGGGCAATTCCTTTTGGCACAAAGGATGTACTCACTCCTCGTCGTCTCCTCTTAGAATCCCTAAGTTTCCTTCACTCATGCCATATGCAATGGAGAGCCTTCCCTGATCTCTCTCCACTTTTCAGCTGTGTAGAATATAAACTACCTGAAGGCAAGGGCTCTTTTCCCCTTGTCTTTGTATCCCCAGAACCTAGCACATATTAGATACTGAAGAGCTGTTCATTAGTTTGTATTGAATTCTATTTAAAATTTTGACTGCCTTGCTTTTGAATTTATATCTCCAGCTCCTTAGACTTTATTTTCGTGATTTTGCTTTGTATCTTCATCACTTAGAATAATGCCTGGCACACAATAAGGGCCAAATAAATGCTTAGTGACTGACTTACTGAATAGTACCTGAGACATAGCAGATACTGAATATATGCTTATTGATTCACTATTAAGAATAATTCTCAAGCTTCAAGGCAACATGTTATAGTGGATAGAGAGATTTTATACATTTTTCTTTGTTCACACACCTGGTCAACTACTTGTTCTCAGTAAGCACTATCAACCTTTGCATAAAACTTTCCAAATTTACACGATGAAGGAGATACACTAAAATGCTGCAGTGTTTGATAAGATAATCCATTGTAGGGAACATTCCCTTACTTCTAGTGACAATAATTGAGACACTGGGTTATTTGACATACTACCTTGAATATACTAGTTTGAATGAAAGAAAACTTTCCTTAACCCTATTCTTTTCACAAGCTTACATATTATTCAAATTACTCTCAAAAACAATAACTTCCCAAATGGTTTATTCTTCCTCCTATCATGGGATGGGGGTGGGGATTGTTGGAGAGACAGAGAAGGCAAGACAGTGGATTATGGTTTTCAATTATTTTACGCATACCCATCCTGTAATTCAGGTCAATAAGTATTTCTCCCTTTGTCTTAGTAGCAAGTATCCTCAGGTCATGCCCAGGCTGAGCCCACGAGGAGGCAGTATTTCTCAATACCCTTGTATCTTTGCACTTTTCTGTTCATTCAACAAGAAAGAGTGAGCAAGAGCCCAGGGCATTTAGTAACACTAAGCACCATTGTCCTTGTACCCCACTTCAGGTCAGAAATACTACATGGCCTACTGTCTAGAACAAAGTCCAAATTCCTTGGATTGCTCATTCAAGGCGTTCATAATGTTTTCTCTTGCCTCTTCATGCTGCCTCCTTTTCTCTACTCTGCAAACTCTTCTCCAGCCAGACTTGTCTACTCACTCTCAGGAGAATGTTCCTTGCGCGGTCTGAGTCTTTGTTCAGATGCTTTCCTTTTCTGGGTTTTCCTCTCTACTAACTAGCTACATTCTATCCATTTCGCAAATTCTATCTCCTCGAAAGGTTTTCCTACAACACTGTATTCTCTCTTCTCTCTCCCCCTCCCTCATCTTTTCCTCCTCTGTCTCTTTCTCCTCTTTTATCTTCCACTCTCCCTTTTCTCTCTCTCTCTCTTCTCTGTTTCTCATCTCATCTATTCCTTTCCTCTCCTCTCTCACTCCCTCTCTCATATTTTTCCTTCTCTCGGTCTTTTTCTCTTCTCTGTCTCTCATCTCTTTGATCTTTCCCTCCCCTTCTCTCTCTCCTCTGTTTCTCCTCTTTTTTGTCTACTTCCCCTACAATGTTGGGATTATATGGACATGTGATTTCATCAGGATATGGTACTCCCAGTATAGAAACTCCCTCTAGCAATACAGATTGGCAGCTGCTCTATTCCTTCTAAACTTGGAGAGTTGCCTGGGAGCAATGAAAGGTTCTACTTAAAAGCTTCCAAAATCTTTGAGCAGGAAGGGTCCTTAGATATAATCTACGGGAACTCTCTTATGTGACTGATGAGAAAACTAAAATCATAAAGCATTATAGGAGCTATCATTGACCATGTATGACTTGTCTTTCTAACTATATAATAAACTCAGGGTTCATCCTTTACCTGCGCCCTGTAATTTCGCTATTCCTTATGCAAAGCAGGGCAGGTTACTATGCAGCCACAGTAACCACTGTCTTAATATCATATTGGAAAAAATATTCCACGTCTCAGTCTTACCCTCTTTCTCTTGAAAGTGCTCAGAAATACCCTAAGAAGAAGGGGATTTGGAAAATGTTAACATTAATACTAACTTCTGATGAGGCACAAAAATTAAATTGGACTCACTCCACTACTCTACTGGAAAGAAGCAAAAAGTGTTCCTGACAGAGACTGTCTGCGAACAGCTACTATCTTAATAAATTACTCGGATGGGGCTTATAGATTGCAAAAGTAATTATAGCCACTTAAAATGATCCTCTTTTCTTAACAACATTTTGCAATGGGGAGGAGGTTGAGAGGACAAGTGCATGCAAACACTTCTAAACACAAGCTACTAGGAAATATCATAATTATTCCCTGCTGGTATATTGTAGTCACCCTCTACCATTTGAAGAAAGGTCAGTTAAGGTTAAAATCTATTTTCTATGTTTCAATCTCCATCCCTCATTATCAGTAGCACAGTGAATATAATGCAGGGTTTTTGTTGTTCCCCTGATAGTTTTAATCACCGACATGAAACTTAGGCAATGAAGTAAATAATTTAATTATTCTTATTCTGAGTGGATTGCAGGAATGAGAATGGTTTTCCCATAAAGAAAAAATAATATCCTTTCTCAAAAGTTGTGTCAATTTAACCACATTAGGGGGGAAATTGGTCTTATCTTTCTTTCCTTAAGCAATTCAGCTGCATAAGCAGTCAATGGGGCACTGTTACATTTATGTGAAATACAAGTAAAAGGTTATACTGGACGATAGTCACATTTTAAATTGTTTGCATGCTCCCCTCCCCCCATTTTTACAGGAAGTCAAAAGGGAGCTTAATTTTATGATGGACACTATCTAGTCTTCTGTGGTTGGCCTGAAGTTTTTTAAACTTTTCCTCGAACTTTGCATTTAAAAAATAAACTTCAGAAGCTCATTTCACTTCACAAGTGTTGGGCCCTGGGGATAGCAGAGAAGGGCAGGGAGAAAAGCAAATACTGAAAATAATTTGGAAGAAACACAACAGTTTGGGGAAGGGAAGTATTTATTAGTAAAGAATAGGCATATATAATAAGAAGGCTCGCTTCTTCCCAAAACCTGACACCTAAGAACTCCCTACCATTACAGCCCACATTTATGAAACTGGAAGAGTCCTAAGCCCAATTGTGTTTTTTTTTTTTGGAGCAGAAAAACTAAGACCTATACAAATTTAATTTCTGGCACTGATATAAGTGCAGGGGATAAAAAACCAAAAGTGAAACATTCCTTGAAATTATGGAGATTATAGAGTTTATAGTTTAATAGGACAGACAGCATGTACACACATATGTATAAGTATATGCTATACACACATACAATAAATACAAGGTAACATAAGGGGGAAACACTAGCAGCTAGGGGGATCAAGAAATGGTTCATTTAGGAGGTCACCAGTAAGTTTAGCTTTGAAAGAGAATTAAGGATTTTTAGTACAGGTCATTGGATATGTCAATTAAGAGTTTACTGGTAACTTCAGAGAGAGCAGTTTCAGTTAAGTTATAAGGTTAGAAGTCAGACTACAAAGGGTTTGGACAAAAGTAAGAAAAGAAGTAGAGGGAACCCTCTAGGAAGTATTTTTTCAAGGGTGGGGTGGTGGTAGTGATGGTAGAACCTGAGAATGTTTGTAGTTAGTAAAGAAAGATTCAGTAGATAAGGATAAAAGGAAGATGAAAGATATTAGGGGAATATGGGGGGGGTCAGTTTGCCAGAAAATGCAGGACAGGATGAGATCAAGGGTACATGTAGAGGAGTTGGCCTTAATGAGAAAAAAACAAAACCAATTTATAGCTATTCTAGTGACCAAAGTAAGTGGTTCATTTTTACACGGAACACATTTCTCTCCATTTTCACAGAAAGTGAGAACAACCTTGAAGAGAGCTTTCCAAGAGCTTTAGCCTCTTCCTTGAGTATCATAGATGCCAATCATATCCATGCCTGGAATGTTCTCCATCAGCTCAACAGCCTCTTTCTCTATGCTCTCCTTCCCCTCTCCAATCCACGCCAGTAATTAGTTCTCTCATCCTCTCTTTGAAATGATGTTGTACATATTTTGTATTTTGTGTACATATACATTTCCCTGGTACAACTTAAGTTTTCTGGCAGGCAGATGCTTTCCTTTGTATCTTTATCTCCAGGGCCTAGGGTCAATGCTTAATAACTCCTCATTGAATGAATGAATTATTTCTTTCCTTCTGGACCATTATAATATCCTGGTTTATTTCCCTATAGAGAATTTGAGATGAAATACTGGGACATTTTCATCACCTTTGTTTGCTCACTGCAATTATACTGCTAAGATGATAACTAGTATTCATTCAACAAATACTTGAGTGCATTTTCTGTAGATGACATCGTGTTAGGCAAACAAATGAAACTGGGATGCACTACAATGCTGCCTACTAACAAGTACCATGTGGTGGGGGAGAAAAGAGATCCCAAACAGAAAGTAATTCCATAATGGTAAAAGGCAAAATGAGTACTGTAGGAATGGTCTTCAGCGAGGTTAGAACTAGAGGTTTGGCTGCTCCTCAATAGGCTTTTCTGTGGGGAGGCAGAAAAGGGCACAGAGAGAACAAAATCATACAGTCAGGAATGACTATCACAAATCCTAGAAATAGGGAGGCATACAGTGAAGCAAGAGTACATGGGATTGATGTGGAAGAAGTAGGCTGGATAACAAGGTAAGGAGTGAATCTCTTGTGGAAATCCTTAAAGAGCAAGCATTTTTATTTGATCCTCTTGGCATCAAATAACCACTTTTTTAGCAACAGAGCCATGCAACAGTGTTGGTGCCTTAGGAAACATGATCTGGAGGGAATGTAGAGAAATAGATTGGAGGGAGAAGAGGCTAAAGGCATGGGGATAGAAGGGACAAAAGGAAAACCAGGGAAGGTCACATCCATCAAATCTAGGGGACAATAGTTAAAAAACAAACAAACAACAAAACCAGAGTGATCAACTCTGCCTATTGTTGCAGAGAAGAAGGAAGAGGAGGAGGAGGAGGAGGAGGAGGAGGAGGAGGAGGAGGAGAAGAAGAAGAAGAAGAAGAAGAAGAAGAAGAAGGAGAAGAAGGAGAAGAAGGAGAAGAAGGAGAAGAAGGAGAAGAAGGAGAAGAAGGAGAAGAAGAAGGAGAAGGAGAAGAAGGAGAAGGAGAAGGAGAAGGAGAAGAAGGAGAAGAGGGCTGAGAAAAGGCTATTGGATTTGGCAAGCAAGGGATGGGGGCCATTTTGGGCTTTAGTATCTAGTTCTAATAGTTTGGGGATAGAGGTTAGATGTTAGATAGCAAGAATTTAAAGAGAGAAAAAGTGGTGAGCAAAAAGAGGTATTCTGAATGCTTGATGACTTGCTCTCTTTAGGTATAGAGGGCAGAAAGATGAGTACAAAGAAGCAAATTTCATTTCAAGGCAAGGAAAAGTTTCCCAACAATCAGAGCCACCCCACAATAGAACAGGCTGCTTCAGCAGACAGGGGCTCTCCCCCTTATCAGAGATCTTCAAGCACAGTTGGATATGCTGTGGAAGGCTTCTTTTTTCATATATGTATTGGACTAGATGCCCAGTGTGGTCCCCTCTAACTTTGAAATTCTGTGTTCTGTAGTATATATGAAGGCTTTTGAGTCAACAATGTGAAAAAAATAAAAGAGAAGTTCTCTCCTTAACCACAGTGAAGGACACATTGACATTCTGAGCATGCCTTCAAGTACAAGAGGAAGGGGAAGCATGCAAACAGTGTTCTTCAACTAATTTGGCCTCATTTTATTTCTGATTTATTTATCCATTAGGTGCTACCCATTGAGTTAAAAGCATTAAGTATTAAGTATTTTAGAGTAAGGTAAGAAGATGTTAAAAGATATCACAGTATACCCTGGGGTGGAACGTCCCTGGGATAACATGTCAATGAAGTAATTGTCGGACTAAACCAGGTACATTGGGGAGCTCTCAGTTATTTTAATTCTCTCATATCAATATTGCTAGGACTAAATTGCAACCATGTGAAAGAGAAAATAGGGTAGTACTGAAGACAATGACAAATATAATTGCAAATGCTTTAACTCCAAGCATATGCTAGATCACTATGTTCCTCTGCCTGATTCTGTAATTCTACAACAAAACATGCCTCAGGAAAAGGAAAAGGAAAAAGAAGAGAAAGAAGAATGGATAAATGCCAGAGGGATTTTTGTTCAGATATTAACATTTACTTTGCTGGATCTTCATCCAGATCACTTCCCCAACCATATATGCTCCTCAGGGTTCTGACATGGACCATCTTCTCTTTTCTATATATATTACTTCAATCGCTGATCTGCTCAGCTCCTATGGATTTAATTAGCATCTCTAAGCTGATGATTCTCAAATCTACCTATCCTGCCCCAGTCTCTCTGCTGACCTCCAATACCTTATTTCTAACTGTGTATTAGACATCTCAACTCGAGTGTCCAGTAGATTTAAAATCAATATATCCAAAACTCAACTCATTATCTTTCCCTCTACCCCCCACTTTCCCTATTACTATATAGGGCAACTCTAGCCTAGTCCTTTAGGCTCTCAACCTACAAGTTATCCTGGACTTCTCACAATCTCTCACCACTCCCCCATATCCAATATGCTTCCAAAGGCCTGTTGATTTGAACTTTGCAACATCTCTTGAATATGACCCCTTCTCTCCTAACACTGCCACAACTTCAGTGCAGACTTTAATCACCTCACACCTGAACTACTACAATAGTCTACGTGGGGCCTTCCCCGACAAATAAAACAATATTTCTGTCAGCTCCAGAAACAGTCTCCCTCCTCATCTCTAGCTACTGCCTTCCCTGGCTCCCTTTAAGTCTCAACTAAAATCCCATCTTTTTTAGGAAATCTATCAACTCCTCTTAACTCTAGTGGTTTCTCTTTGTTAATGATTTTCTATTTGTCCTGTATGTATTGTTTATACACATCTGTTTTCTTGTTATCACTCTCATTATACTGTGAGCTTCTTGAGGGTGGAGACTATCTTTTGCCTCTTTTTGTACCCCCAGGAGCTTAGCAGAGTGCCTGACACATAGAAGATGCTTGATATGTGTTGACTGACAGGTTGACTAGTGGGTTATACCAGATAGCATCCTAAGTCACTTATAACTTAATATCTGTGTTTCTTTGAACCGTCTAGCTAGAACGGGCATTAACTGAACAATTTGAGAAGATATCCAGGAATCTCTCAACACTTTTAAAATTTGTTATCTCATTTGCAGGCAGAGCTTTAAAGGATACTTTTTTCCCTCCAGAAAAAGGGATGGGCAGAACTTTCTGCACTCTACAAGAAGAGAGTTATAGCAAATACTGCACCAGAAAAGAGTGAATTTCTGCATCTCTATTATCATAGGCCCCCATGATACTTCATACTTTATTGTTGGATACAAATTAAATGTCTTCTTCAGTGCTAAAGACTTGAGAGAAAAGATACAAGCTGCAGAAAGCCATGGCTGCTGGAGCTCCTAGCTCTTCACTTCACTTACCCAGAATGATCAGAACCACCTCAGGCAAAACCAGAGAAAAGAGATTCTCCAACTGAAAATATCCAGCAACTCAGTCCTGCCCTATTCATGACAGAATCTGGTAAATGCACCATAACTAAGGATGGCCACTTTCTCTGAGCCATCAGACAACAGGTTTAGCCTTGCCTAAAGACTAAACGGGCTGAAACGGGCCTATGAGGTGGTTTGCCAATCCATGTTATCTAAATTAAGCTGAATATTTTCTAAGAGCTAGACTTGTATTTACCCAAAGAGGAACAAGAAGAAGGCTAGCTTAGCCTTTTCTTCTTCCTTTAAAAAAAATTCAGTACATCTGTGCTGGGGATTTTCGGGGAAAGAAATAATTAATTCCCTCCTAAGTGTTAGCAGCATAGGGTAGGCTTCATTTATTTTCTAATTAGCTGTAAACTACTGCAAAACAATCGATTCAATTGAATATGGCTGTGGAAGGCAGTTTTTAGTTCAATTCGGGAAGGCAATTACTGAGGAGCTCTCTGATCTTTCACTTGGCTGAATGAAAAGCTCAGGAGTTCACATGGGGACAGGATCATGTTAGAAATATGAGTTCCTTCCTTCCTTCCTTCCTTCCTTCCTTCCTTCCTTCCTTCCTTCCTTCCTTCCTTCCTTCCTTCCTTCCTTCCTTCCTTCCTTCCTTCCTTCCTTCCTTCCTTCCTTCCTTCCTTCCTCTCTTTCTTCCCTTCCTTCTTCCTCCATTCTGCCTTGTGATTTCCTAGGTTTAGAGAATATCTTGGTGTGGAAAATCCATCCACTGATATGGATTAGCAATTCTTTTCTATCATATTGTCTTAGAGAGTTTCTGTGGGGTGTTCCTGGTTGGCCCAGGAGATGTCACAGGGACTTGCCCTCAGGATCTCCTAACTATAAGGCTGGTAGTCCTATATTCCATTGTACCATGTTCCCTTTCTTATTTTATTGGAAAAATAACTAAAGTACAAATAATTATTTCAGGAGGTAAATCCAACCTCATATAAATACGTACACTAAATGCAAAATTAATGAACATTCCTTCCAAGTTGGATACAGATTTATAGTTTCCTAAATTCAATTTTTAAAACATCTTTTAAAAGGCACACATAAAATCAATAAACCCAAAACGCAAGAAACTTCTATGCCATGGCAATATTAACAGACAGGAATAACATTGACATTACACAAAGTTAGTGGGTGGAGGTGCTATAATTTGGAAAACAAGATTGGATATCTGGTATTTAAAGATGTATGAGTAAGGACCCACGTTATAATGTGATGTTACCATGCACATATACTGATACAGGTATAACTGGGATGTGACTCCCCCCATCCTGACATAACTGACACTCCTGCACCCAACTGTAAGATGTATACCCTTCAAAGCGGATGCACTGTGGGAAGACTATCATTTTCATGCCCTTTTAGGTTGAATTTCATTTTTTGAAACATTAAAAAGTAATTCAGAACTCAATCTGGTGAATGAAGTGGAAGATCAAGGTAAGGAATGCATTATTAGGTCAAATTAAGGTAGAGGTGGAAAGTAATGAGGCTTTTTTATATGGCCAAAAGAGAAGTTACAGATCACTTTTGACCAATACCTACATGTCTGGCAAAAATGGTGTCTAAGGTAAAAATTCATGCTTTTCCAAAGTGCAAAGGGCAAGGACCAGCTAAGTGGTGCAGTGGATAAAGCACGGGCCCTGGATTCAGGAGTACCTGAGTTCAAATCCAGCCTCAGACACTTGACACTTACTAGCTGTGTGACCCTGGGCAAGTCACTTACCCCTCATTGCCCAGCAAAAACAAAAACAAGCAAAAAAACCTTCTAGCAAAGTGCAAAGGGCTGCCTCAAGAAGGACAGAGTCCCTCCCTCCTCTCCCCTGCCCCCCTTGCTGAAGGTCTTTTGAGTTAACACAGAGAAGGAACTGATAATTGCATACATTTTTCAAAAATTAAATTTAAACTGAAAAAGGACATTCTAAGCGTGTAGTTTTTGCTTTCTCTTAGTTCTCTTCCCCCTTAAATCTTTGTGTGGAAAGCTAATATATAAAACAAATAAAGCAACTTCCATTCTGTTGCTGCTGGAGTGTTCAATAGATAGACATTTCTCCATAGTTCCCCCAAACATGATTAAATGGATTTTTCAATGACCCCTTGTTATACCATATATTCCAATTTCATGGCCCAAGTATTTGAGTGGGATGAATCCCTTGAGAATGAGCAAACATTCTACTCAGGATCCAGTCTGTGGAAGTACATTTTTTAAAAAGTAAAACATATCCCTACTTACAGATTAAATGGACTTCCAATGTTTTTGTCAATGCTTCAAAGTTTACCAATTTAAGCTTTCTTTCTTTGTTTCTTTGTTTCGTTATTTGTTTCTTTCCTTCTTTGTTTCTTTGTTTATTTCTTTCTTGACCAAATTTTAAAGGGAGCAATGGGCTCACATTTAAACTAGTATTTGCTAATGCAAGCTACATGAATGGAGAACATGTCTTTGAATCTTACAATATCATGCCAAATATGGAGCTGCCAATTAAAGAGGTCTTCCCACAAGAAAAGGAAGGGGGAAAGGCTTTAAAAGGTTTTTAAATTTAAGCCCCAAATAGCAGAATACCTCCCAAACCATTTGGAGGCCATGCCCATCATGAAACTTATTATTGAACTATATGGATGTTCTGATAATTTTTGGAATGAATCAACTTATGTAAGAAAAGATGGCTGCTCATACTATGCAGTCATCTATATTGGAACAGAGCTTAAAATTGATGTTCTACAACTCACTGTTCCAGAGAAAATCAGTTTGTTACCTAGACATGTTTGGTTCCATTATGGGTGTCTCCTCTGTGGCCCTATTATATTTCTTCATGACTCACATTCATTAACTTGGGAATTAACACTAAAATGGTCTCTTTTAAGTGCGGAAATTTATCAAAACTGTATTACTGGGGCAGCTAGATGGCGCAGTGTTTAAAGTGCTGGCCCTGGATTCAGGAGTACCTGAGTTCAAATCCAGCCTCAGACACTTGACACTTACTAGCTATGTGACCCTGGGCAAGTCACTTAACCCCCATTGCCCTGCAAAAAACCCCCAAAAAACAAAACAAAACAAAAAACAACAATACTGGGGCCAGCTAGGTGGTGCAGTGGATAAAGCACTGGCCCTGGATTCAGGAGGACCAGAGTTCAAATCCAGCCTCAGACACTTGCCACTTACTAGCTGTGTGACCCTGGGCAAGTCACTTAACCCCAATTGTCTCACCAAACCAAACCAAACCAAACCAAACAACAACAACAACAACAAAAACCCTGTATTACTGGAGCATTTATAAAAGAATGCTATCAGCAGCATGTTGCTTTGCCATAGTGGGATAAGAGAGTGTTGGTAGAAAAAAATAAATAAAACCAGACTCAAAAATTGCTTCTAGGACTGTGTAAGTGGTACCTCAGCTTGAAATTCTTTTAAAGCAGAGCTGTAACATATATCATCTCAAGCAATTACAATTTTAATGCTGAGTAGAGATTAAACAACAACAACAAAATGTTTTGAAATCAATTTGCTTGAAAGTTTGCAGTCTTACCTTTCCTGGTTTTTTGGGCTCTGGTTTCCTCTGAATTAGGATCAAGCAGCAGCAAGAAATCAAAGCAAAGAAAAAAAGAAAAAAATCAGCATCAATCTGGCTTGACTAATGTTATCATTCCTTTAAAATCATGCCCACATTTCAATAGTTTTTATTTACTTCTATTGTTCCTCTGAGACATGAATGTGAGAGAGCAGAGCAATCATTAACAAGTGTCAGGAGGCTGGGGTTCCAGTCCCAGCTCTGCCACTAGCTAGTCATA
Organism: Dromiciops gliroides; assembly: GCF_019393635.1. NCBI lineage: Eukaryota > Metazoa > Chordata > Mammalia > Microbiotheria > Microbiotheriidae > Dromiciops > Dromiciops gliroides. Next base: position 77,362,390 of record NC_057867.1, on the reverse strand, counting down.
TAACTTGGGTGTCAATTTTCTCATTTATTAAATGAGAGGTTTGGACTTCCAGTTTACATTGATTATTTCACAACCTTCTTCTAGCTTGAATATCTGATGATTTACTCTAACAGTGGGACTGCCAATAGAACATGTGACACCATGCTAAATTAGAGGATCGCAAAGAAATAATACATTTAAAGCTGTAAGAGACCTTAGAGATCACTGAGTATAACCCTCCATTTTACAAATGAGGAAATGCAGGCACAGAAAAGTTAAGGGACTTACCCAGGGTTACAATGACTACAATAACTACTTGGAGGCAGGATTCAAACCAAGGTGTTTTTGACTCTGAGGACAAGGGCCCTACCCTGCTGCCCTTACTCAGTATCCGATTTTAGTTACTAAGCTATATGTACAGTGTTAATACACATTTGCCCAATATCATTATAGCTATCCCAAGGAAAGCAATTCCTTGATTAGAAGTCAATGATTTAAATATTTGGATGTTATTTCTGACACATGAACAGTTTTGAATTAAAAAGAAAATGGCTATCAAAAATGAATAAATTCATCTAATCATGTCATATTAAGTACACCCACCATTTTATCCATAGGCCAAACCTTTGTTTTCTGTGCTAATGAAATAGCATTAATCTATCTTTACGTTGATCAGGTAGAAATTTGAAGCAAACACATACACACACAAACCCTTTAGGTCACAAATCTGCCACATAGGGGCATTATTCATACAGTTTGCCTACACTAATCAAATTCACCATCAATGACCTACAGCTGGAGGGGGATGCTTCAAGTAATATCTTCTATGAAGTGTCCCTAGATTTTTAAGTACCTTAACATAACAGAACCTTTCCATTATATGATGGATAATGACTAGAAGACCTCACCAATGAAAAGGTTTGCAAAGTTCCCTGGTGTTAATCAATGCCAACAGAATAAGAGAATCATGGTTCCCAAGTGGTTAAAATGGGGGGAAAGTCCTTTACCTAAATTCTTGATATAAGTCTTGTTCTGTAGCACTAAAGAGAGCCGTTTTAAATATGTGCTATTAAAGGTCACTGTCAAAATCACACACTACTTGGGCACTGGGCAAGCTGCCATCCGGAAATTGCCAGTGAGTCAAGTGAAGATCTGTGAATGTTGATTATAACTGTCTTGGTAAATGATTCAGTGGATTGTCACTAAGTTAACGACTAAGCCATGTTTGAGAGCCAGCATTTAAGACATGGATGCCATTTCTACCGTCTGATCCTTCACAAATAAACCTTTTTCTCTGGGCCTGATGCCGTCTGTGTCATTTCAGTGTTTGTTCCCCATGCTTGGAAAGCTCTCCTTCTGCATCCCTGCCTTCTGTCTCCTTTCAAAACTCACCTCACTCACCACCATCATTGTTATGAGACTCTTGGCTACAATGGTTTTGCCTGTACACATCTTAGGGATGAACTAGCACAGGTCAAAATCTTTCACAAACACATGGACATGCACATGTATGTGCACATGTGAACACATACACATACCTCCCACACATCAATACAAGAGCCTTTTTCTTTAGCTTTACCACAGAAATCTAGCAAAATCTGTTAAAAACATGTGGACTTCTCTGCAGGGCAGTGGGGCAGACATCAAAGTTGCAAGAAAGCCCAGCGATCTCCTAGCAAGGACGCCAGGATGATGGCAGCAAGGATTCTAGTTTCAAACCAGTTAGCAAACAGAAACACTGAAAGATATCACTCATATTTTAAAGATATAGATTACTTATTCTCCAAGTTGAAAAACGAGTTCTGGTTGGACCAATTATAAATCCCCTAAAGTATTGTCCAATAAAAAAGGAGCAAACGAGGAAAGGAGGATAAGTGAACATGCCTGAAAGCTAACACTTAGTGGCTTAGCTTCTTCTATCATATTCGGGAGTTAAGTAGCTTAGTGCTTTCTTATTAACCTCATGATGTGAATAAATCCTAAGTTCTACTACCAAATGGTGAATGTCTTTCAATCTATCTGCTAATTTCCAAGCTTGACAGAGCTAAGTGGATGTAATTAATTGGTGAAAGAGAGGTAAAGGATACTGGATGCAGGAGGGAGAAAGGAGAGAGAAGCCACATACAAAACAGAATTATGATCTAATTGAGGGAAATGTTTAACTTTTAAGGCAACCCTTTATTATAGCTTTCTTGTAGATATGCTAAGTAATGAACAATGAGATATTATTCACATATAGATATGTAGCAGGTATAGTGTATACAGGCAGCTAGGTGGGGCAGTGAATAGAGTACTGGGCTTGAAATCGGGAAGACTCGTGTTCATGAGTTCAATCCTGACCTCAGACACTTATTAGCTGTGTGACCATGGGCAAGTCATTGCATCCTGTTAGCCCAGTTCTTCATTTGTAAAATGAGCTAGAGAAGGAAATGGCAAGCCACTGCAATATCTCTGTGAAGAAAACCTCAAATGGAGTCACAAAGAATTGGACCTGACTAAAATTACTGAACAACAAGACAACATAGTAAATCTTCAGCTGGGACTTGAAGGAAGTCTGGGAAGCCAGGGGGAGTAGGTCAGGAGGGACAGCAGTCTGGAAAAATTCTCCAAGTGGGGAGATGGAATAACTTTTTTTTACAGGGCAATTGGGGTTCAGTGACTTGCCCAGGGTCACACAGCTAGTAAGTGTTAAGTGTCTGAGGCCGGGTTTGAACTCAGGTCCTCCTGACTCCAGGGCCGGTGCTCTATCCACTGCGCCACCTACCTGCCCCAAGATGGAGTAACTTTTGAGAGGAACAGTGTCACTGGATGGCAGAGTATGGTATTAGTGCTGACATTCAAGAATGGGTTTACGATTCGAGATTAATCTGATGAATGATGAAAATGTTGAATAAATGGCCAACCACAGAATACCCTACCTTGAATGATCAAATTATGTAAAGATATCTCATTCTGTCCATTTGATTTTCTCCTCCACCAATGCATACTGAAGCTACTTTACAACTTAATATCATTAGAGTTGCTGTCACTCAGCTGCTGAATTTGCAAAAAGCACCTTTCCCAACTTTGCTAGGCCTGTCCTTGGACTAGGAATCTCACTGGTTCTCTTCATGCTTCTTAGTCCTCCTAGCCAAAGCTTCCACCCTACTAGTATAGCCTTCCTGAATCCTGAATCATCTTCAAGTCACGAGCATGACTGCAGGACTTTAGTGACGTTCTTAATAACCCATAAAGAAATAAAATTGATTTGATCTGGCTTCCCCAGCATAGGTTGCTTGTTCCTGTACTAAAGCACCAAGATGTTTAGGATCTGAATCTCTGATCATATAGCAGCAATGTTTCTCTTGGCCTTGTGTCTATTTTGTTACTTTCCAAGTGGCCAAATGGGCCAGACAGCACTGAAAAATGATCAAACTGAACCTAGCTGTGTTCCTGACTTCCCTCCTTGTTAGTTATTGGCTTAACCTCATGAACTTGAAAATGTTTGCTCTACATTTGTCAAATACATGGACATATGATTCAAACAGCTTTGCTCTTTTAATATGGTGGATTTATCAGTGTGAAGCAGGTTATATCTGCAAAGGCTTTACCATTCTTGTGATCTTAACAGGGCAATTAAAAGCATCTACAAAGCAACATATCATGCTCAGAGAGCTCATTATCATTCTGTTTTAGAGGTCTACAACGCAGGGCCTCCTTAGAGCTCGAAGACTGCTTAAGAAAAAGAACAACGCCGTTTTGCTGCTTCAATGATAAATCCTCATGGATAGGAGCCAAGGAAGAGTGTATTAGCGCTACTTAATAGCATCTCCATCTGAGCTGGTAATGGATCAGGAAGGAAGATTTCAGGACAGGTACTTTGTTAGTCAGAGGTTCAGATCTATGGTTGAGTTTCTGCTGGTTTAATAATGACAATTCACATTTAAAGAGCATTTATGATTTACTATTGTACTAAAATATTCCTTCAGTATTTTATAAATGGCAGGGAAGTGATCTTTGGGTTTACAAAGTTCTAAAAAATAAGACCTCAAGCTGGGAGATTTGGTGATAAGCTGTGTTTTTCATATAAGGAACTTCACAGCTAGATGAAAAAAGGCTCATCACTGCAAATTTGGCCAAAGTTATTCAAGATTGTATACCAAGGTGGGAAGAGGCTATGATATGTATGAGCATACCAATGAAATTATAGGATCTGGACTTTTATGACTGACTAAGCACTTTATAGTTAGTATAAGTGATGTTAGCTGCATTTTCAAGATGAAGAAACTGAGGTTCAGAAAGATTCACTAGCTTACCAACAATTTAGAAGCAAGGCCTCCAATGAAACCCTGATCTTCTGATTCCAATCTAGGGTACTCCCCATTATTTAAGGTATATTACTAATCAGTGGCTCCTGCAATCTAACATGAAATCCCATTTCTGAAAATCTGACTGTGACCATCTAAAGATATTTTCTCAACTAAGACAAGCAGAAATATACTTTTGGGACTCAATTATTCATATTTTTTTCAGATGGAAATATTTTATTGAGGTCAATTTACCAGATAATTCCTGTATAGTGATTTAGAGTGTTATGTGTTATTATGTACACTTCCCTAAGAGGAGAAATATACATGTGAAAATTTCCACAAAACATTTAGATGAAACTTAAGTATGGCAAATTTCAAGGTGTTAAATTTGCTTTTTTTTTTTCTTTTGGGAGAAAAGGATGCATTACTGATGGAGATTTTTGCAGGACAACTTTTGGGGATTGTAAGACTTTTGGATTATAAATTAAGACCTTACCTAGCCTATTTTTAAATAATAAATGCATGGACTATTCATCAAAACATTTCATAAAAGCTATGTAGCATTTGTCTGTCTGGTGTGCAAATTTCAAAAGAAAAGGCTAGTTTCCCAACCACCTACCAGCCAAAGGAAGGTGCTCTCAAATCAAAAAGTTTGTGCCCTTTAAAGGATAACAGTGCTATTGTGCATGTAATATTTTGTTAGGATCAAGTGGGGCAGGAGGCAAATGGCAAGTTCCATTTTAAATAGCCATACTTATGCATCAATTTCATTTTAATAACATAACAAAAGACTTCTAGTACTGAAATCACTATAAATTATAGAAATGCTAATAGTAATAGCAATAATGATGGAAATAATACTACATTTTTAGTTTGAAAGGTATTCTTTTTTCATTTATTTCCCTTCCAAAAATCTGAGAGGCATAAATTCATGAGAATGCAATTAGGTATCTCTAGTTCCTGCTGCTACTTTTCTTTCTTTTCTCTCCCTGTCACCCCTGTGTTTGAGGCTTGCTGTCCAAAGTTTCACACACAGATACCATACAGCAATTTAGTATCAACCAGTACATTAAATAACAAATTAACATTCTTTAATATGTAATAAATTTCTGAAGGTTGGTTAGTAACATGTTCATAGATATTTTATTCATCATTAAGTCTGGTTTATAGTTTATGTTTCATCTAACTGCAATATATATATGCATATAGAGAGAGAATAAAGTTTCCCACAGTAAATATTATTCTCAAAAATGACATTTTTTAAAAAAAATCAGACTTGTCATTTGCTCAATTTAGGGAGCTCCTGGTGAGGACTTCAATGTATCCATGAAGCTTGGTACCTCATTTGGAACATATAGTCTTAAAGAGAGGCCTGGGCCACTGAGAGGTTAAGTGGCTGCTCAGAAAAATATAGCTAACATATATCAGGGCAGAAGGTAAACCAATTTTCTCATTTCTGAGGGCAGCCCTCTACCCACTTACACCATGTTGTCTCTAGAGTGTCAATAATGTACCATACCAGATAAACAAGGCAAAAAAAATAACAATTCATATTTATTTGAAAATAAATCTTTATGACATGTTTATAGAAGCTATTATCTGGGGAAGATTAGAGAAAGAGGTAGAGTGAAAGAGAAAAGGAAAGAAGGGCAGAAAGGAAGAGAAAAAAAGAGAAGACAGCCGCTGAACCAGTACACCACTACTACTTCATTGTTGTCTAGGACTATTTCCCAGGACAATGAGAGCTCTAGGTCTTTGAGCCTTCCAGAGCAGTCAAGGTCAAATGATTCTCATTCATAAAATCTTATAAGAAAAGGAGTAATATGCAGGATGCATCTTTCTCGATATTTGGCCTCTCAAGTTCAAGCAACATTTCATTTTTTTGTTTGTTTTTTGTTTGTTTGCTTGTTTAGTGAGGAAATTGGGGTTAAGTGACTTGCCCAGGGTCACACAGCTAGTAAGTGTTAAGTATCTGAGGCCAGATTTGAACTCAGGTACTCCTGACTCCAGGGCCGGTGCTCTATCCACTGTGCCACCTCGATGACCCCCATTTCATTTTTAGTTCTAGAGTTTCAGAAAGCTACCTTTATGTGTTTGTCTTAGAGGCTTTCACAATCATCTGCTACACTGCTTATGGATAATCCTTATTCCTTGTGGAAAACCACACTGATTGTACATTACACTTTTTCTCTGAAAGCTAAGAGAAATTCACCAAGAGAGCATCAGAGAATCAGAGTGGCTATAAAAAAGGTAATGAATTTGACAGACAAAGCTTCTCTTATTAACTGCAAACAAAGGGATTTGAGCAAATAACTTCAACACTCTGGTTTACTCATCTGTAAAATAAAGCTAATAATACTGGCTCAGTTCATTTCCTAGGGTTATTGTTGAGAAAGTGCTTTCCAGAGCTCAAAGCACCACAGCCATGTGATACTACCAGGAGTTAGTAGACAGGAGCCTTCCTCCTTGTTCCCACAAATCTTTGCCATTTCTGATTATCAGAAAGACTGATGAATGATGTCAAAATAAAAACTGTATCACTCCCTCTGTATAGCGCTCCAGGGTAGTCATGCTTTGATTTTTGCAAAAGAAATAGCTCCTATACATAAAATGGAACCATTTTATTGGCACATGCCCCATGTAAAGTTCAACTATAACTTTGTTAATTTCTATATAAATAGTACTTGGATATAAATAATAGCAGCCCTTTGATAATGGTTGTCACCTACTGCGTGTTTGCAATTCTATTAACTTTTCCCCAAAGTTTTATTTTCCAGCTGACATCCCTGAACTAATCATGGGGTCAAGGCCTCCTCTAATTAAGTCCCTCAAGTCTCACTTACTTGGTTCTATTTACTGATTATCTCCCAGGTGGAGGCTCCAACATCAAAACTCCCCCTTCTGAGATCACTTTATTGTTTTTCCAGTTGAGTGTCTAGTTAGAGATGTTGACAAATTCCTCTATATTTCACCAAATGGTTATAAGCATTTTCTCATATTTGCCTGTTTTTTTTCCTGCTATGACATTTCCAACTTCATACTAAGTCATCTGGCAAAACCAGACATCAAGATGAAACCAGGATTATTTTCCTCAGGTGAATACTCACATAGCCATAGCATTTGAAGGCTTCCTAAGCATGTCATGCTAACAACCCTGTTAGATTGCTTGTACAGGGGTTACTGTTTATATTCTACACATGAAGAAATGGAGGTGGAAAAAAGTTCAGTGATTTGCCCAGGGTTACACTGAAAAATTTGAACTCAGGTCTCCCTCAATCAAGTTCAACCCTCTATGCATTATACCACCCAGTTTTCTAATTAGAATGCCCTATTAAAATAAAAGCTCATTGAGTGCAAAGGCTGTTTCATTTAAAAATATATATATATATATATATATATATATATATATATATATATATATTCCCAGAATTTAGCAGAGTATCTGGAAAGTCAAGGGTTAAACACTTTAAAAATGAATTTTTCATTCATTAATTCATTCATCCATCCATCATTTCATCCTTTTATTCATTCATATATTCTGTTCAACAAATTGGAGTTCATTTAGTAGCCTAGCTGCAAGTATATGTTTAATTTCCATTTTTACAAATTTAGTAAAACATGAATTGTTCAGCTATATTTTGGTGGAGATTTTTAGAAATTCAGAAGAGATTAGATGAAACAGTGATATAGACATCAACTGAAGAACTGAGATCATTAACTAGTCATTTTTTCCTTCTATCCCATTTGTTGTTGTTCAGTTGTTTTCCTGTCATATCGGACTCTTTATGAACCCATTGATATTTTTATTTTGGAAAATAAACTGACCTGATTGGCCATTTCCTCCACTAGTTGATTTTACAGCTGAGGAAAACAGGTGCCCAGGGCCATACAGCATGAATTTAGGGTTAATTGTCTGAGGCTGAATTTGAACTCACAAAGACAAGTGTTCCTGACCCCAGGGCAAGCACTCTATGCATTGGACCACCTACCTGCCCCTTCTTTACCATCAACAAACCATAAGTACAGATAAAGCTGCCAAATTACTAGACCATTTATATAGATTTAGCTCCAACACATCTGGAGAGGTCAGGGCAAAGGATTACAGGAAAAAGATTTCCAATCTGGGTATTATTTTCTATTTTGTGATATTCTTGCTACAGATGGGTAAACATAGCTTTCTGTAGTCCCACAAAGTAAAAGACTAGTCAAGGGATTCAATCTCTTGCAGATAATCAAACAAGAAGAAGGACAAGAGGAGTTCAGTAATCCAGGCCACTTTGTTTTACAAATCTAGTTTCCTTACCTGGCCTAAAAGAGCAGAACACTAGGAAGAAATGATCATAGGATCATGGGCTTTTAACTAGAAGGGAGTCCCTCATTCTACAGAGGAGGAACCTGAGGCTCAGACAGGTCATGTGACCTTCGCCACAATTACATGCCATGATTTGTGATGTTCAACCTTTTCCTTTGCATTTGTTCATGTGGAAAACTGAACATTTAGTAGAAGATATTGAGGAAAAAATCCTTTCTTGCTTGTGTGTCCCAAGTATGTGCTTATTTTTGTTTATTTTACTTGTAACCTGAAAATGGCTATATTTTTGTCGCTGTGGAATTCTGAGATATAATGATATCCCCATGAATGAATCCTCTGACAACAAAGGTATTTTGTTTGCTTGGGTTTTTTTAAGGGAAAAAAGTTTAGGATGAATAGGCAGTTGGAGAAAGTTCTGGTTTTCTCAGTGCCAGGCATTGCCACTGTTACAGGAACAGTCCCTGGGCCTGGCTGTGGCTGTGGGAAGTGTGGTACTTCTGGGCCTGTCACAGCCCTGTTTTCTAAGTTCTGAGGTAACATCAATAAGATAATGACTATTATGTGCCTGAGAAAGAAGATGGAACATTCTCTCATTGGGCCAAAGTACCTTAGTTGGCTTTGCTGGAGAGAAAAGGGTCAGAGTTCTCAAGAAATGAAATCAAATGCTTATATAGGGAATGGCCCAATCCCTATGCCTAAGATATTATTTCTCAACCTTATTCAGTAACTGACAATGAATGAATCTCCTTTGTAAAAGAGAGGGATCACTGTAGATTTCTTACCTCTCAGAAAATTTCCAATCACTTAGTAAAAAGGTATGGCAGGGGCATCTAGGTGGCGCAGTGGATAAAGCACTGGAGTCAGGAGGACCTGAGTTCAAATCTGACCTCAGACACTTGACACTTACTAGCTGTGTGACCCTGGGCAAGTCACTTAACCCTCATTGCCCCACCAAAAAAAAAAAAAAGGTATGGCAAAGATTTATAGCCAGTAGTAATTAGTGATATGGGCTAATATTTACCACAGCTCAATGTAGATAGCCACCAGCTTGGCGGTTTTTGGTTTTACTGAAATGAAAGCAGTCCTCCTGAGTGATCCCAACAGTCCCAAATCATCAAAAACTCCATTAAAACTGCATAAGATGGGGCCTGCCAGATATTTTATTTTATCTTATTTTATTTTTTGGTGAGGCAATTGGGGTTAAGTGACTTGCCTAGGGTCACACAGCTAGTAAGTGTGAAGTGTCTGAGGCCAGATTTGAACTCAGGTCCTCCTGAATCCAGGGCTGGTGTTCTATCCACTGTGCCACCTAGCTGCCCCTGCCAGGTATTTTAAAAGATATTCTGTTTCCCTAGAGACCAGACCAGCTCAGACAGGCACTTCTCCACTATTTAGCTCACAAATCGCCTTTAGCATTTAAGACTTATGCTGTATAGACTAGAGGACAGTGTGTGTGTGGGGGGGGCTTTACTTGTACACAGCTCAGTGTTTATTTTCTGACTTCAACAGAAAATGTAATGAAGCCTTTATTTATCTCTAGCTAGGTTGACTTTGAATTTCATGGGAATATGCAAAGAGCTGGCAACAGTGCTTAGGATGGAATTTACAAATGAACTGTCTTTAAAAGTACTTTTACAGGGGCAGCTAGGTGGCACAGTGGATAGAGCACCAGCCCTGGATTCAGGAGGACCTGAGTTCAAATCTGGCCTCAGACACTTAACACTAACTGTATGACCCTGGGCAAGTCACTTAACCCTAATTGCCTCACCAAAAAACCAAACCAAAACAAACCACAAAAGTACTTTTACAAATAAATACCATATTTATGCTATAAAAATATATTTGCATGGCAAGTATTACATATTTTGTGATGACTTATCATGGATGATCCTAGACCTAGCATTGGAAGGGATCAGAGATCAACAAGTCTAACTTTCTCATTTTATGGATGGAAAAACTAGGGCCCACCAAGGTTAAGTGATTTACCCAGGTCACACAGGTAAGAAGGTGCCATAGGCAGTATTTGAACGCAGGTCCTTATATTCCAGAGCCAGGACCTTCTCACCATACCATATTGCCTCCTTATTGTGTTATAATGAAGGCTTAAAGCCTGGACTAAACAGTAATATCCATGGGAATGTAACTTGCCTAAATAAGACCAATTTGTTATATTTGATTTGGCACTGTATATAGGCCATTTAAAATCCCACCACCAAGATTTTCTAACTGTGTCATGATGGGCAAATTATTTAACCTGGACATGGACCCTCAGTTTGTTCCCCATACTGATTATGATAACAGTATGTATTACATTTCATATGATTCATCAATATAATACCATATGATGATGATTTTAAAATAACAGCTTCACAGTTTTATTCGGAGGAATAAATATAATAATGAACATCAGAGGCACAATTGTAAACCTTGAAATGCTATATGAATATTGGGCTTTTTGAAAGCTTTAGGCTATAATACCTGAGGGTGGATGGCTCTTGATTCCCAATAATGGTGTGACAGACGCTAAACCAAGTTTCAAGAATGGAAACTATAAAGTCCAAACCTAGGAGCTACTTCTAAAAATATATTCTCTTGCACTGTTGTTATGCATACACAATCAACTAAACGTAGAACTAGACCATGGTCAGTCTACCTTCCTCCAAATCACATGGGTGGAAAGAGAAGAGCCTTTGGGTGCCAGATGCATGGTTCAACTGAGTGAAAGAGAACCAAGATGACATGAGATTGTTGTTGTTATTGTTGTTCAGTCATTTTGCAGTCGTGTCTGGCTCTTCGTGACCCTATTTGAGTTTTTCTTGGCAAAGATACAGGAGGGGTTTGCCATTTCCTTCCCAGCTCATTTTCCATGAGGAAACTGAGGCAAACATGGTAAAGTGATTTGCCCAGGATCACACAGGTAGTGTCTGAGGCTACATTTGAACTCAGGTCTTCCTGACTCAAGGCCCAGTACCAATCGACTTTACCATCTAACTGTCTATAACATAAGATAGTCACCCCCAAATATATCAATAGGCTTAATTGTTTTAATCAAAATAAAATTCAGCCACTGAAGAATATCCACAAGGAAAGTAAGTTGAATTTATTAAGAGCTTTAAACCTTTATAATTCTATAGAGACATAATATTTAAAGCATGACATTTAATATGAAATCAGGAGTGTAACCAAGATATTGATTTCAACCCCTTGAGGTCAGAGTATTAACCCAGATGGCCTCTTTTATCACATTAATTACAATTATAGTACATTTGGGTATGATTAGCTATATTAGTAGAAATGAGCTTTGTAAGCATAAGGATGCAATAATTAATATCAATTTTGATTCCATTCCTTTGGATGGGTAAGATTAAAGTCCACATTGGACCACAGGGTCCAATGATTAAATGATTAACGAAATAGTATTCACCACACTTTTCTTTACATTTATTCATTTGTCTAAGAATTAATAACCGTGGACCAAGAATAAACAAAAATTCTTGTACAGCTACTATTCCATAGATATAATGTAAAACGGAACCATAGAAATCATACATGTTAAAAGCCAGAATAAAAGTAAATCACAGGAGCTGATCTATCAGTCTATCACAGGTTCAGAAGAAGAATAAGGTTCCAATTAGGGGCATCCAATGTTTTCTCTTCAGGGGGAATGACAGCCTTGAAGTTATAGCTACCCTAAATACTGTCTGCATGGTGCCTTAATTAATTACCTCTCCTGTCTTATTTTCAGTTATATGTTATTCAATATCAAAAGAACAGGGCTTCTCCACCTTGTCTCTAAGTAATACCTGGACATAGTGTGGGAAAAACTCCCATAAACTACCATTTCAGAAAATCCCAACTTAAGTCATTGTAGGAGAAAACAGAGGATACAGGGAACTTACTCAGTCACAGAATTTTAATGTATTAAAAGCAGAAAAAAGGCCTCTAAGACTATGACCCTAACCACTGCACTATTCTTTCTCTTTTTAATAATTCCTCACAAAAAACCTGGGAGGAAGGACATTGAAGTCTTACCACCCTGATTTAACAGATAAGGAAACTGAAGATCAGAGGGAAGAAGTGACTTGCCCACAGTCATACAGCTATTGAGAGACAGTCCCATTTTGAACCCAGATCTTTTGATGCTAAGACTAGTAGTTAAAATTTGCTCTAGATGCGTTTAACAAGAATGAGTTAATACAATGCAAATAAGAGAGCTATGCATCTAGATGAAAAGAAAGAAGCTACGCTAAGTGGTAGGGGAGTGAGTTGTGATCTTAAAATTCGAATGAATTATAATACTGTTTCCTGTACTGTAAGGATCATTTAGTATATCTTGGTGGGATAATGAGGTCTTTCTGACACAGAGGTGTATGTGTCAAAACTTTTTTAAAGAGAGGTCTTAAGGTCCATAGGACCTCAGTGAGCAGTGTTTTTATTAAAGAAATAAATTTGCCATCTCTTGGAAAAGTTTATTTGCAAACAAAAAATTAGCTCCCTCTAGACTGAAATCCCACTTTTTTTGTAGGCTTTGCAAACTTTCAAATGACAGGAATGTGGTTAATGATTCTGTAACAAAAGAAAAAAATTAAGGAATTATGCTATTATAGCCCTGCCATCCAACTTTCATGTGACATTAATGTATTAATGCATTGAGATGACTTTGCCTTTCATAAGTCACTGCACGCTATTCTTTTACCTTCTAACTCCTTTATTTCCAATTGTATTTGGCAGTTTACTTAAGGAAAAAAGAAACATTATATCATGCATCTCTCTCCACATTTTTTTCACCTCCACATTCATCTCTATTTGTCCTCAATAAATATCATTACGAAGGGGTCGTTTAAAAAACATTACCCTTAGCCAGGTGGCAATAATTTATAACAACTCTGCCTACAATGTGATTGAATGTGTTTACCCCACTGTTTTAATTTATATTTAAATGTATGCCATTAAAATCAATGAAACTCTTTCGTGCTTATTTTAATTTCTGTTCCTATATATATAAATATATAGTCACATGGATGTCTGCAAACTTTTGTTGTTGTTCAGTTGTTTCAGTCATGCCCCATTCTTCGTGACCCTATTTAAGGTTTTCCTTGGAAAAAATACCAGAGTGCTTTGCCATTTCCTTCTCCAGCTCATTTTACAAATGAGGAGAATGAGGAAAACGGCATGAAGTGACTTGCCCTGGGTCACACATCTGAGGCCAGATTTGAACTCTGGAAGATGAGTCTTCCTGACTCCAGGTCCCTCACTCTGTCCACTGTAGTGCCACCTAGCTGCTATACATTCACTAAGCAGCATGTTTCTGAGAGAGTGATCTGCATTAAATACATATACACAAAATCTTTATTTGTACTTTCCATTTTCTTTGGTGAGATGTGAAAACAAAATAGAACAAAAAAACTGCCTGGCATCAAGCTGTAGTTGTCTGACCAGAAGAAAATCTAAGGGGGCAGGTAGGTGATGCAGTGGATAGAGCACCAGCCCTGGATTCAGGAGGACTTGAGTTCAAATGTGACCTCAGATGCTTGACACTTACTAGCTGTGTGACCCTCGGGAAGTCACTTAACCCTCATTGCCCCACAAAAAAAGAGTCTTTGGGGGCAGCTAGGTGGGGCAGTGGATAAAGCACCAGCCCTAGATTCAAGAGGACCTGAGTTCAAATCCAGCCTCAGACACTTATTAGCTGTGTGACCCTGGGCAAGTCCCTTAATCTCAATTGCCTCACAAAAAAGAAGAAGACAATCTAGGCCCAAAAATGAGTGTCAAAAGGTGAACATAAGTGGTGGAGAAAGTTTCCTAGGCTAGAAAACACACAACTTATCCTATGGTGTCTCCTAAAAATTGGCTGTATAATTTTTCATCAGTGAAGCCACAAATGTATCAGAAAGGCATTCTAGCTTGGAAAATGGATTCAGCACTTCTAGAAAGTTATACATTTATTTAAAATGCAAACTTTAAAATGTGCGGGGCAGGAAGCTCCAACTTAATATTTATGACCCTAAAGTCTATTCTCACTGGAGAAATAAAAGGTCTGACTTATTCATCTCAATGTGATTCAACTGCAGAATTGTGAATAGGAGGATAACAGACAAAGTACTGCAGCTGTGGTTACATGAAACTACATGTAGACAGTTGGGTCAGTTAATATATGAGTTGAAGGTTAGAATCTTTCTTCGGCTGTCTGCAAATACACTAATGTGTACTCCACGTAATACGGAGGTGCTTGGTTATAAGAAGGTCATAAAAATGTCTTGAGAGTTTAAGGCACTGAACAGTATCATTTCAGCTGAATTTGTTCCTGCACAGCCTCTCTCCTGATGAAGTTGGAGTTAATGGGAAGATTTGCTTACTTGGATGTCAAACCAAATTTGTCACAGAAATGACAAATCATCTGCAAGACCCATTTCAAAATCAGTCTATTGCTCATTCACCAAAGGGGTTTAGACACTTGCATACAAGTAATACTACAACAGGGCTATTACTTAGTCTAGAGGACTTGTAAATCATTCTTTTTGTCAATTAACTATAAAGTGGAAAATATTGAGTAGGCACTAACAATTTGAACAAATATGAAATCTAACAACAACCACTCACTCTGTATTATTGCTTATTACAGATACTATTGGCAAACTTCTCATTTAATCAACCCTTGTTCCTAGTTCTATTCTTCAGTATTTGCATAGCAAATGAATGACAGGAGGGTGGCTAAGTGGCCAGTCTTTGAATAAATGGTCTCTAGTGGGCTGAAGTGAAATTACTTTGAGTAAGACAGTTGGGATAAGTACCTCTGAAGGCACTTCTCCTGAGACTACATGCCAGGGCTGGGGATAGCTAGGGAGTGAGACTAGAAAGCAGAAGCAGGGCTACAATGTTAACAATCAGGCTTGCTGATCTTGAACAAGTATATCTGGGTTCAATAGACAGAGCCTCCAGAAGTATCAAGTTCTACGGATGGCAGTGGAAGCCACAAATCGAAGACCATTTTTTCCATGTGTGTAGAGGAGAAGCTGGTTGGGTCTTTCTGTCTTTTGAAGATAGTGTCCTCAGTCTGCAAATCTTCCTATGGTGTGGGAGAATACACAGAATAGCAACACATATGTAAATGTCTGGCATAGACCAATCCAAAAAACATCCCTGCGTCAGACACCATGCTAGGAGCTGACAGCATAAAAAAAGGCAAATGCAATGGAGAGAGTTCAAGAGAAATTGACTGAAGTACCGAAAATACAGTTGAGGAGGAAATGTCAAGAATTCAGAACCACTAAGAAGGCTGAAGGAGGACAAAACATCTATGAGACAGGCATGGTGATGAGATAGACAGAATGATGATAAATCATTAACCCACAATTGGAGCTGAATGAGAAATCCAAAATTGTAGTAGGCAAGATTTAGGAGAGAGGGAAAGATTCCCTGTACATGAAAATTACGTGTTTGAAGCAAGCTATTTAGTAGAATGGACAAGGCACTGGACTCAGGGAGACCAGGGTTCAGATCTCTGTTCAACTAGCTATATGTTGCTATTCAGTCATTTCAGTAATGTGAAACCTCTCGTGATTCTATTTGGAGTTTTCTTGGCAAAGATAACTGGAATGATTTGCCATTTTCTTCTCCAGCTCATTTTACAGATGAGGGAACTGAGGCAAACAGGGTTAAATGACTTGCTCAGGGTCACACAACTAGTAAGTGTCTGAAGCCAGATTTGAACTCAGGAAGATTAGTCTTCATAATTCCCAGCCAAGTTTTCTATCCACTGTGCTATCTATGTGCCCCCATCTTTCCTATTATGCCACCATGAAATGTTTAACTTTCTATGCCATGTTATTTTATGTAAAAGAATGCCAAGACCATAGATTTGCACGAAAAAAAGAAATAAGCATGATCCTATTGAGTGAACTTAGTTCCAAATATGGAAGCAAGGAATTATACCCTTGAAGTAGCCATGAGCTCATTCATCACAAATGTGGACATGCACAGGGGCATAATTGTTTGTCTTTACCTCCACATGACTTCCATCTCTTGGTACCAAACTAAGACTGGAACCTGAACTGAAACAATATCATGCCACTTACTGCTGTTTATATGATTGACTTCTCAGCAACTGACAAATTCTAACTCCTCGGATGGGTCATATGATCACTATCTTCCAGGCTAAAGGATTTGATAGCCTTCCTTGTTTTTGCTATGGAAGAAGCCAAAAACCCAGATACCCTTCATGTAAATCACAGCAAGGTTCAAGATATTGAGTTATACAATTCATATAGATGCTGTGGGAAATTTCCAAGAGGGCAACTTTCTAATGGGAGCTCATTTTCCCTTTGGGGACCTATTACACTCCCCCAAGTTATTCACCAGACAAAAGAGACACATCCTGATCATAAAGGAATAACACGATGCATGCATATTCTTGTTCTAAAATAATGGAACTGTTCCCCTAAAAAAATCAGGTTCATCACATAGTCATTCTTGTGGTATTCCAAGATGTTACATTACTCCATATCAGCCTCAGACAATACTGGTTTAGGTTATTTTTTGGAAAACCAGAAGATATTATACTTATATTTCTGGAGAGTGTTATATAACATTAGCATTTTAATTAATAATCAGTAAACCCTATTCTTTTTGGCAGAGAGGGAAGGTGGGGTTGGGGAAAGTACTTTTAGGCTAACGAAGAAGAGCTTATGACTCTCTACAGATAATTAGCTATATGACTTTGGGGAAGTCTTTTAATATCTCTGGGCTTCCTTGTATTTAAAATGGGAGGCAGTGGATTATATTAGCCCCATGGTCCTTCCTAGCTCTAAAATTCTAGCAACTTTGATAGTTTCCTTACCATTTGGATGCAGCATGGGGTCACCTCGTGGCTCAAATAATTTATAGGTCTTCCAAGGGACAAATCAACAATAAGAATAAATAATATTTACATATAGGCATTTTAAGATTTGCAAAACCTTTTATATAAACTTGAACTAACAACAACTCTGGGAGGTAGGTACAGCTATCATTCCCCACATTTTATATAGATGAGGAAACTGAGGCTCAGAGAGATAAGTGAACTAACTTGCCCATGGTCACCCAGCTGGTAAGAATAGAACTCCAGTCTTCCTTACTCCGTCTGAGTCCAGCATGCTAGTCTATGTTGTGCTGTGAATGCAGGAAGCACATGGGCATTGATTTTTAGGGTTACTAATGATATATTTATCCATATTTGGCTCTTTGCAATATGTTATCTTTGCTGATTGTTGACCAGTTATTACTATTTTGCTCCTGTTAGTCTCAGGATGGTGTTGTCTGTCACACTTGAATTAGGCATGTTTCACATAATCCACACATTTGATTGCATGGGAAACCTCTGCAAGCTTTGTTAAGCGCTGACTGGTGATGGCATTGGTATGAAGCACCAGGAACAGATAAGAATGCAAAGAATTACCATTCTCATCATGCCAATTCCTAGCCTACTTTGGGGTCTGTCTGTTTTTGTTCATTCTTCTCGAGTCCATGCTCAGGTTTGATGGGGTGCCCAACCCAAACACCACTTCCCACCTGGCCTCACTGCCAGCCTCAGGCACTGCCTGTACTCCATAAAAAGCCACAGACAGATTTCCCAAGGGGCCCATGGTTCCCCCAAGACCTTCATTCCAGGTCAAGAGTCACTCCTACAATGACAGAGCTGTATGCCATAGTCATTTGCCCTCTCCAGCCTGAAAAATTTCTTTGAAAAGCTGACTCAGTCAAAGGAATGAAACAGATTAGGCCATAACACGTATCTGTCGTTTGCTCTTCTGTAAGTCAGCCACATTAGACTACGCTATTTTATAAGGACCTTCCAGTACACAAATCTCTGATGTCTTTGTGGAGCGCAGATTACCATTAAGGAAGAACATATGTTCCCTCTTTCCTTGAGAAATTCAGACATGTGAAGTTATAAGTAAAGGATTAGATTGTAAAGATTAGTCGGATCAGTCTAATCAAGGAAATAGTGTCAACAGAAAAAAGAATCTGTGTTCCTTAAATGTGAAGTTTTTCTTCCACTTGTAGGTTTTTAATCAATTTTTTAAGACACCTATATACGGGGAAAAATTACCTAAGGAAATGTGAGAAGAGTCAATTCTTGCAGACCTTAATTAGTACTTGGATTCTAAAATATGGACTAAAAAATTCTTACATTTCTTTTCAAAACAATCCAATAAAATATTTGTTGTTATTGAGTCATTTCAGTTGTTTCCAACACTTCATCACCCCATTTGGGGTTTTCTTGGCAAAGATACTGGAGTGGTTGGCCATTTCCTTCTCCAGTCCATTTTACAGATGAGGAAACTGAGGCAAACAGGGTTAAAAGACTTGCCCAAGGTCTAACAGCTACTCAGTGTCTGAGGCCAGATTTGAATTCAGGAAAAAGAGTCTTCCTGACTCCAGATTCAGTGCTCTATCCACTATGGTACTACATAGCTGCCCCAGTAAAATGTTTATTAAGTGCCACTGTGCTTCAATAGTGCCCTTACTCTGGCGGCCTACAATTTTCAAACAGATACAAACATTTGATAGAAATTTGAGAATTTTGAGAATGTGAATGTCATTCTCCTTTCTGCTGCATAGGCTATGCAATCTACATGTGCTAACAAAGTTATGGGATTTGTTTATGTTGCAATACTGCAACATAAAATATCTATAAAAACTATATTTTAAAACAACTGATATCCTCCCATTCTCAACCCTGGACATTCCAAGAAGCATGTGTTTTATCAACAATGCATTGTTGGGGCAACTAGGTGGTGCAGTGGATAGAGCACCGGCCCTGGATTCAGGAGTACCTGAGTTCAAATCCGGCCTCAGACACTTAACACTTACTAGCTGTGTGACCCTGGGCAAGTCACTTAACCCCAATTGCCTCACTAAAAAACAAAAAACAAAAAGAAAAACAAAACAATGCATTGTTTTCCTCTGCTTTTAGGTACCCATTTGAATGGCCAACTACTCTGGTATCTTTGCCAAAAAAATTCCCAATGGAGTCTTAAAGAGTCAGACACAAGTGACAATGACTGAACCACAACAAAAACAACCTGTTCAAGCAGGTACAGAGTTGGTTCCTCTTACTGTGAGCCCTGGCTCTTTCTAAAAACCTTCTAAATTGGTTCTTGCAAAGGCTGCGTCTTCCTTTTCTCCTTCCCCTTGAGGAAGGGGAAAATCGAACACTATCATTTAGTGGTAGCTAACTGCCCTGCGGGCACTGACAAAGTACAGAAGGAACAAATAAATGTTTCCGTTTTCTGCATTAACAATGATCAAATTAAGGGCAATATGGAAGAAGTAAAGAGAATTCAGAGCAATCAAAGCTGATTCTTGGGGTTTTCTCAATACAAAGATCCCCACTGCGATTTTCCAACCCCCCAACCTTCCCTTGTAAAAGCCATGCTGTGTTAAGGTCAAGGCAAACCAGATTAATTGGCAGAAACTGTGAGGCAAATGGCAACAGAACTGCTCCTGCCATTGAAATCCTAACACGGGCTCAACAGCTAGGAATTGACGCAACCCAACTGTGCAAACCCTCAGGAAGGCTTGGGGTTACCTTTGAAAATTCAAGGAATCAATGGGAATTCATCATATCTGGTAATCTGTCAAAGCTCTGAACTGAGACCTAACTTGAGAGAAGGAAAATGGAAACATTTTGTGTTTGCATTTCTTGTTTGTTCTAAAAGCCATGTCTTTGAAATGCTCTTATCTTAAGCTAGCAAAAACAGTGTGGGAGGTTTTATAGAATGTATGGATTGCTTTACTTTTGCCAGTAAAGCAACTAATCTATACGTGTGTGTGTGTGTGTGTGTGTGTGTGTAATTATTTTCCCCTGATAGAAGCTTGGGGTAAGGGTTCCAATAGGATTTGGGATTCAATGGGTTCCATGTGTGACTCTTAACACATGCCGTTTTTGAGATTACCAGCTCACCCTCTAGCTGCATTGGCTTCTATATGGCCCACTTATTAAAGTAGCAGTATTCTTTCTTTCTTTCTTCTTTGGTGAGGCAATTGGGGTTAAGTGACATGCCCAGCTAGTAAGTGTTTAGTGTCTGAGGCCACATTTGAATTCGGGTCCTCCTGACTCCAGGACCAGTACTCTATCCAGTGCACCACCTAGCTGCCCCAGTAGCAGTATTCTTAAGAGAAGACTATTGGTAAGTGAAATTTTAAGAAAATTACTTTTTTAAGAAAAGCGAGAAAACAAGAATGTCATTTTCCTTCTCTGATGCAGTAGGAGAAATGAGACTTTTTTTTCTAATCCTGCAAGCGCCTTTACAAAGGAGAATGCTAAAATAAATAAGGTACCTAAAGATTTTTAAAAAACTCTTCTTGATGACTCTTCAAATAATTGATAAAATTAACTGGTATTTATGATTTTATGTTAGCCAATATCTTAAGGGGATTTAGGTGCATGTGAATCATACCTTAATAGTATAGAACTCTGCATATGGTATCAGAAAGAGAAAGGGAAATATTTATATCCCATCTTTGAACAGGGTTGATTTAGATTAGTTCAACAGGATTTATTTGAAAGATAATTAATCTGGGAGTGCAAAGGAGTACACCAAATACCACTCCCATATCGTAGAACATTACTGGATTTTCTGAATTAGCCTGTCTTTTCAATGATCAGCCTTAATGATAGTCTTATTTTTTCTCAGAAATTGGACAAAATTATGATAGCTTTAACCTAGTCAAAAAGTAAAAGAAAATATTTCATCCATAAATTACAAAATATGCAATAAAGAACAAATACATGATAAAGATATAATTGAAATGAGAATAGATTCAAATAATTTCATTACATAGCATCCCGGATTTGTTAAATGTCACACTCTCTTTGGAAACCAGTAGATGGTGTAACTCTACTCTAGAGTCTCAAACACAATCATATATAAGACACTATATTCATGATAGAATTATCTTTTTCCTAGAACAGAGCAAACTACTTTTCATTTGTGTGTGTGTGTGTGTGTGTGTGTGTGTGTAATTTTTATTGTTTTCTCTACAAAGGAGACTGACATTTATACTGGAAACAATAGAACAAAAATTTTTAAAAGAGAAAAATAGTATTCACTACCTAAGTGAAATAAAAAATAGTAGGAAAACATCTAGCTGCACTTGATAAATCCAAGGCACCTGGTTCAAATGAACTCCAAGCTCAGGTACTGAAAGATCTGGCAGATCACTGTCAAATTAGCCATTGATTTGAAATATCATGGAAAATGGTAGAGGAGCCAAAATATTTTTTTCAGTCTTTTTCAGTCATGAGTGACTTTATGATTCCACAGCTGTAGAAGGAAATGGCAAA
Organism: Dromiciops gliroides; assembly: GCF_019393635.1. Lineage (NCBI taxonomy): Eukaryota > Metazoa > Chordata > Mammalia > Microbiotheria > Microbiotheriidae > Dromiciops > Dromiciops gliroides. The sequence continues at coordinate 77,340,483 of NC_057867.1, read as the reverse complement.
CTACTTCGGTATCTCTACCAAAACCAACCCCAAATGGAATTAGGGTTAGGGTTAGGGTTAGCATTTTACAAATGAGGAAACTGAGGCAAACAGGGTGAAATGACTTCCCCAGCATCACACTGTTATTAAGGGTCTGAGGCCAGATTTGAACTCAGGAAGATGAATCTTCCTTACTCTAGGCCTGACACTCTCTCCACTGCAGTGCTGTCTAGATGCCAGCCCAAAGATTAGAGGAAGGCAAATGTCTTTTTTTAAGGGAAGAAAATAGTCTGCAAACTATAGGCTAGTGAACTTCACTTGAAAAGTTCATTAAAGCTCTGATTTAAGAATATCTAGGAAATAGATTACAAAAGCCACGATAGCTTCATCGAGAACAGATGATAAACAAAACTCTTTTCCTTTTTTCACATATATGGGGGAGATGTTGAGCTATAGTTTCCAAAGCCATCAACAAATCTTTTGATAAAGTAACTTGCTATTTGTGGGTAGAAGGGGGAGAGATATAATTCAGATAATAATTTAGTCAGATGGACTCAGAAGGGGTGAGAAGGTTAGACTCAAGGAGAAGTTGCTGACTGTTTAGTGTCAACAGCAGAGAGGTCTTCACTGAAGGGTGCCAGGGATCTTTGCTTGGTCTTATCCTGTTGAACATTTTGATCAATGACGTGAATAAAAGCATAAAGGGTAGGTATACCCATCAGATTTTTCAATCACACCAAGCTGGGAAGGAAAGCTGACATACTTGATGAAAGAATTTGGATCCAAAAGGACTTTGACGGGAAAGAGCATTGGTCTGAATCGAAGCTGAAATTCATTAGGAGTAAAAGAAAAGTTTTGAGCTTAGGCACAGTATGACTACATGATATAAGATGCTGGGTGACATGGATAGATAGAAGTTGTTCTTTAAAAAGTTCTTGTGGTTGTAGTGGACTACAAGCTCCTTATAAATCTCAGGAAAGGCAATGAAATCTTGGGCCACATTAAGAGGGTCAAGGAGGTGATGGGCCTTTGTCCTCTGTCACTGTCAGACCTCATTTGGGATACTTTGTTCAGTTCTGGGCACCACAATTTATGAAGGACATTGATAAGCTAGAGTATCCAGAGGACTGAAACTAGGGAAATGAAAGAACTTGAGTTCATGACATGTGAGAACTGCAGACTAAGAGAGTCCATGACAGCTGTGTGGGGGGCTGCTGTGTGGATGAGATATTAAATTGTTTTCTGCACAGAATCATAGGATTTAAGAAATGGAAATAGCCTCAGTGACCATCTCTTCCAACCCATACCCCAAGAATCCTATTACCACTATAGTATGAACTATTAATTCTATTATTTAACTTACTTGATGATGGTAGGAGTCACTGAAAAGAAACATAGACTATTCAGTTTCATTGGAGTTATCCTTTCCTGTCAGGACTTGAACCAGATCTTCCTCAAGCAGAACTGGATCCTGCATGTCTCTAGCAAACCTGAAGAATTGTCTTCCCCCAAATAATCCTATTAGACGCTGATCATGGATGAGGAGAAGGAAACTGATCAAAGAGCCAACATCCAAAACCCAGTTCCTTTTGAATTAGGAGTAATATAGTGATGCAAAGGACTAACTTTAGAATTTGTATGACATGGCCCATTTGGGGGTATTGTTAGATATGTGGGAGAAGAGATGAAATGAACGAAGTTGTACACAGCACCATCTAGTGTTTGTAAACTGCACTGCATAATGTACATGCAAGTGAAGTCAATTTTGTTTGCAGTTTTCAGATGCTGATTTCTCTAGCCAGAATCTTATTCCTATCTAACAGCAAAGGACAGGAGGATTTAAGAACTCATCCTTCCATGCGTCCTATCTCAGAAGAAATGGGACTGGGTGGGACAGGTGGAACAGTACAACTGAACGAAGGCAAATGAATTTAGTAAGAGTTCACATTTGTAAAAGCCTTTGAGGTTCACAAAGTACTTTCCTCACAACCACCCCAAGGACCTTCTGAGGGCTTAAGCGACCTGCCTGTGATCACACAGACATAATTTATCAGAGGCCACCTTCCATCCCACATCGCTCCCTGACATCTAATTCCTGAATGCTTTACACTCCATTGTGCAATCTCTGCTCTTCAGATACCAATCTACTAATGCATTCCAACAGAAAATAATTAGGTTGAATCAAATAACTAAGACGAATCTGAGCACATTCAAATTCTTTTGGGAACATGTACAAATAACGTCTCCCATTTGTTATTTCAGAAACTACATTACTATATCCTTAGACAAAGGAATGAGGATATTTAGTAATTTACTGTATTGATTTACCTATGTGCATGTACATATGTGAAAATACGAGTAAGGGGGGGCAGAAGGCATAAAGTGCTGCTGGGCTTAGAATCATGGAGGCCTAGCTTAAATCTTTTTTTTTTTTTTTTTTTTTTAGTGAGGCAATCGGGGTTAAGTGACTTGCCCAGGGTCACACAGCTAGTAAGTGTTAAGTGTCTGAGGCCGGATTTGAACTCAGGTCCTCCTGAATCCAGGGCAGGTGCTGTATCCACTGCGCCACCTAGCTGCCCCGCCTAGCTTAAATCTTACTAGTTTTGTGACCCTGGGCAAATCACTTGACTTTTATGTGCCTCGGGCGATATCCTACTATTTGTTTCCTATGTCACTTTGATGAGATTATCTCTGACTGTTAAGACTCGAAATGACATGTTAGTCCTTACACAGATGATCTAATTTGATAATATTTCCTTTGTTAAAAATTCAAATGCTAAAGAAAACATTTCTTTGAGAGAAAGATTTAAAAATATTTACTACACACCTAAATTGTGTTTGTAAGGGTTGACTGTAAATAATAACCCACGAGTGAGTTATAGAGCTCTTAGTAGAGCTTAGAATAGCACATTCCCAGTGGTGCCCAAGATTCCTAGAGCCTGCCTGAGAGGAAAGATGACTCTGCAGCTTAGCTTAAAAGAGTAAAAATGAGTTCTCTGTAACCAAGCCAAATCTCTCACTCAAAGAAAATCTGGGATAGCCGCTTGTGCTTCTGGATGATATAGGAATGTGTGTTCAGAGCACCCTGTGAGCAAACTGAATTCTTTGCCAAGGATGTTGTAGCTGTGGAGTACCACATGAGACTCTTACCTTTGAGGACATGTACCTGAGTAGCCTACTTCATGTAGAAGCCAAATTCCAGACATGCCCTATCTACACCTCAATGAATATAAAATAAAGATGAAAGGCTTAATGATACACATTTTGTGCAAATGTAATATTGCAATTCTATAAAAGTACATAGTACAAGCTCAAATCTGATCAAGTCTCTGGAGGCCTAATGCAAGCAATAGTCTTAATGTGATAAGGAGCCAGATCAAAGCCACTATTTCTTTCGAAGAGTTTTCTCCCTTCATTAGTATTCCTGTAGACTTTCTTTAACTCATTCACTTGATCTTAACAAACCATTTGGTGTAGTGACAGTAGTATTTCTTATTTGAAAATAGATATGATTTGTTTCTATGCAACTTAACCATTGCACCCTTTTAATTTGGGTATATAGACTATTAAGACCAAAATAATGATACCTTTCCCCAAACATGTTTGTCTCTACCACTTCTAGAAGGAAAAAAAAAACATACAAAACTACCTTTTTACTTTATTTTTATTGATTTTCCAATTTTTAAACATTTTTTATTTAAAGTTTTGAGTTCCAAATTCGATTCCTCCCTCTCTCCCCTCCCCCTTCCCTGAGATAGTAAGTAATTGAATATAGGTTATACATGCCTAATGGCATGTTTTAGAGGGAAAATCTCTTTCCTGGATATAAAATGACTTTTAAAGAGAATTTCTCTTCTGAGGTAAACAAAGTTATCCATGACAAATGGACATTTCCTATACTGGAAGAAGGATATATATATATATATATATATATATATATATGTATATACACACATACACACATATACATATATATACACATACATACACACACACACACACATACACACACACACACACACACACACTCCTAAAGCTGTTTTCTTCACTCACCAGTCTAATAGAAGTGAGTGAAAGATTGCAGCAATTTGACTCTGAATTCTCAGTTGTCATTCTCAGTTGTCATTTCACCATATTACGTAGTTGTGGCAGAATGAAAATGAGAAAGTCTGAGCCAATGATGAATGCCCTCCATTGCCTGGCTCCACTACTACAGCATAGCTAGCAATGGAGAATACAAATGTTGCATCCCTGCGACATGTGGTTTCTTGGCTAGATACACTGTCAGTAGCAGGATATTGGTCAATAATGTAAGAACCACCATAGCAGAGCCAGAACTCTGACTTGAGGGGGAAAACATCACTTGGACTTTCACCAAATGAAAGGCATGAAATATGTTTTCAGGTCTCTACTGCCCCTTGGTCACTGAAGCAACATTCTTCCTAAAGTGATTTTCTTTATTGGAAACTACTGAGTACCAATCTGTGTTTGATGGCAATAGATTTGATGACACCTTTGTAACATGACACAGAGTAATGGTAATATTAAAAAAACAAATTAAGATAGAGCAAAACAAAAGCATGCATGAGAGAGAGACAGAAGAAGAGAGAGAGAAATAGAGAAAGCGCAGAGACAAAGATATAGAGATAGAGGAACAGAGACAGAGAGAAAGAGAGAACAAGAAATTAGGAACTCTCAGACTCTCAATCTAGTACCCATCAGGAGAAAATGTCAATTGTTTTAAGGTAGTTTTTCTTGCTTTATATATTGTGGCAAAAAAAAGTTTTAATGCAGATTTCCTTTCTATTATTATCATGCTGAGACCAATATGCTTGTACTTAATTTTTCTGGAAATACTTATCCAGCATTAATACATCTATTTTAGAAATGATCTTGATTTTTTGGCATGAGAAGAAATGTCATCTAACTTTAGAATTCCTAGGGCTTGCAGTCCACTGACTTTAATTACCCAATGTAACCCACAGTATATTAGTTCAAAGCAATAAAATCATCAACATTTTTGGATTTCCAAACTTGAAAAGGGCTTTAATTCATTTTGGTGTGAAATGATACATACTGAGTCTCAGTTGGTATTCTAATTTCAGAAACAAAAACACCATCACAAGAGTTATAATATCTAGAAGTCATAAGATCTAGATGCTTATCCCAGCAGTACCATTGTTACCTGTGTAATCATGAGGTGGGGTAATCATTTAACCCTTCTGGCCTCAGTTTCTTTATCTCAAAAATGAGTGGGGTGGGGTGGTGGTATTAGACTGGTAGATTTCTAAAGTCACTCCCAGTTTTTACATTCTAGTATTTGAACACTAGATGGGCTAGGGTTGGGGGTGGATTGTGTTATTGTATTTTTCAAGAGAATGGATTGAATAGGCCAGGCAGTTCTCCTTCCTTAGACATCAGAGATAGAGGTCCAGTAAATGAATGGGGTAGGCACAGGAATTGGGCAACATTTCCTTCTAGTATTCTCTCTTCCTGTGAATTTAGGTCACTTAAAATTAGAATGAGGAAAAAGTGGAAGTTAAAATCCATACTCCTTTTCCTGTTCTCCAGGCAAAAACAATTTCTACAAGGCGACACTTTAAAAAACGCAGAATAAATGGCAAATGTATATCATGTTGCTTTCATTAAATAAAATCATGCTAAGTATAATATGTAAACTTACTCAGGGTATCATTTTTCCAAATTAAATATTCTAATCTTATTTTGGACCTGTCATTAAGTTAATGGAAAAATGGAAAAGTTATGATTTGATTCTCCCCGAAAACTTGTGTTAATAACACCACTTCCCTGATATTAGTTAAATTCTTCAGGTAGCATTATGAAAGTTTTCAATACAATGATTTGATTTTTCATCACAGTAAGCTGGGAACTCGACTGCATTTACACATTAGAATTACTTAGCAGGGAATACAACACATTTAAACACTTCTATGTTGAGTAGCCCCACTGCTCACTTGTGTGTAGGACTTTTCCAAAATGATAAATGAGGATGTCTTAGGGCAACTAGTTGGTGTAGTGGATAGAGCACTGGCCCCAGAGTCAGGAGGACCTGAGTTCAAATCCAGGCTCAGACACTTGATAATTACTAGCTGTGTGATCCTGGGCAAGTCATTTAACACCAAATGCCTCAAACATCAGGGGCCATCTCCAGTTGTCCACTGGACTCAGATGGCTCTGGAGGAGAGAGTGAGACTGGTGACTTTGCAGTCCTCCCTCACTGAAATTCAATTCACAGCAAGTCATGACATCATCCGAATATCATAGTCTTCCTCCAGAAAGTTGTCCCTAATCCCACCGGTAGGGGGCAACCTTCCTTCTCTGACCCATGCAGCACTTCTGTAACACCCTAAGGAACTTAGGTAATAGTATTATTATCATCTGTGTTTGTATCTAATGAGATCAAAGAAATCTGGAAACTCTGAAAGAATCGTCCCTTCTCTAAACTTCATATCTCCTCTAACACCAAGCACAATATGTTGTACACAGTAAACACTTAATATCCACTGACTGATTGAATGAATAAATGAATGACACTCTTGGAACCAAATGTAAACTGAGTCACTGCCTATAAGGCAACATGGGATAGTGAAAACAATGTTGGATTTTGAGACGGAGGACCAGGGTTTGAATCCCAGATCTGCTATTTATTATTTGTGTGATCTTGCAGAAGTCACTGACCTTCCAGACTTGATTTCCTGAGTTTTACAGTCCTCAAAGTAATTACCCTAATATTTATTATTATTATTATTATTATTATTGTACTATTTAAGGTACCTAGGTGGCTGGGATTTTTGGGGGGTAGGGGAGAGGAGACATATTTGCTCTGTCATGTGTCAAGTATGTTTCACAAACTGCACAGCGTCGAATGTTAATTGAGAAATGAGAGGTACATCGTTAAGCACACACATACATATTTAACTTGGTACTGTGAAATATTAATTTTGTAAGAACTAATAATAGTACTTAATATTTATATACATCCACAAATAAGCATACAATATACCTGATTCTCTTAGAGCCCAACCATTCCAAGAACAAGTTAGGTGTCTTTAAAAACTGTGTTCATTTACACAACTCATTAGAATACTGAGTGTTGCTGTTTTATCCTACAGAATGGTAGCTTAGAGACCTGTAAGACTTAATAAAGCTCTACAACATCATTTTGGCTTCAGAAAAAAATGATTCTACTTATTGGCTGTAGGTTAGTATTGCTTGGAAATCCTATTTAAAATGAGGGTACCAATTCTGAGAGGTTAATGAATTACAGATTCTCTGCTGAAGGGCTTCATATAGGATTTTCTGCTCTCCTTCAAGACAATCTCTTGATGTTGTTTTTTCTTTAATTATCCTATTTCTGTCACTGTTAGTTTTTTTTTTAACTTTCAGGAATAGTACTATTCATAAAGTGCATTTTTAGAGCAACATTCCTCATATTCATTGTGAAGATGTGCTTATTTAACCTTTCTGAAAGAGGATGCTCAGAAGATTTTCTTCCCTGGATCGCTTATGCTATCTGTGCTACTTTGCTTATAAAAAGGGCAAGAAATGATTAAAAGATTTCAGTGACTCAAGTCATTAAAAACACACCATTTCCCCTGCACACACAACCATCACAGAATATACCTGTCCAAAGCAAAAAGAAAAAGGGCCCACACAAGTCTGTTTCTTAAGTTAAATTATTATGAAATTTAAAAAAATCTCATCTCAGAATCACAGGTGCTAATAATGCAAACCATGCCAGGAAATGACATTGAATGTCAATGTCAATGCCCCAAATAAGCAACTCTTGAAGTTGCAAGATGAAAAAGAAATCACTCTCAGCCTCTTATCTATATTAGGGATGCTCAACATACCCAGCAGCCTTGTCACATTGTCTTGCAGGACAAATTGCTAAAGAGAAAGATAAAATTGGTTGAATACAAATAAGCAGGATACACTGAAATTAGCATCAAGTCTATAGATCTTGACACACACTGAGCCAGGACAGAAACAAAAATATCCAAGGGGAGGAAGTCACAGCAAACATATTCTGCAGCCTCAATGTCAGGATAAGGTGTTCCTTGTGGCAATGGGTTAAAAGTGGCCAAGAGGACCTGAGGGAGATCCAGAAAAACAATACAATGGAAATGTGGGTGGTAGGAACCTCTGCACAAAAGGCGTTTTGTGTGTACGAAGTAATATTTTACATCACCATATCTGAACAGGAGGATGGATCAGAGGCTAAATGTATTTTTATTCATTGCTAAAGACCTCAAGGTAAGAGTGTCACCAGATTCAATTCAGAGAGCCATTAACTAAGGGCATTTCCTTGGCAGCCACAGAAATATCTTCTGGTGTTGAAATGCAACAGGACCATTGAGTGTCAGCCTGCTGGGCCTCTTTATCTTATAAAGGTTGTTATATTCTTCTGTCATTGAAGCTCAGAATCAGAGATTGTAAGGAACATCTGGTTTTGTTTGCATCTCAGAATTCTCAAGTGAGTTTTTAGAATTTGTCTGTATTTTGCTTTCAATTGCTATTTTATTACCAAGTGGCTGAAGATGCATTTCTCACCTGCTATACTTTTTTCTCTTGACTTTGCTTCAATGTATGGATGTCCTCAAGACTAAGTTCACTTTAAGTTGTTATTTTCTAGGTAGTGATGACATGTTGTCACCAACAATTATTCAAGGCATCCTATTCAGAAAAGGAGTAAGTAAAAAAAAGAAGATGTGGAGGGGAGTGGAAAGATCTCAGGCTTGAGAAGTGAGAGACATGACATCAAGTCTCAGCTCAGCCAGGGACTGTCTATGGGTAAATCAGTTTGCATTCAATATTTATTAAATACTTAAATACTATTAAATACTATATGAAGAAAACTGCACTGAGTGTGCTGCAAATGAGACAGCCCTTGATCTCATGAAATAGGGTACTGACACAGTAACTATGATATAAAATGACATAGGATAAAAGCAACAAAGAAGTATAAAACAAAGCGTTAGGTAAGGTCCAAGGGCTGCGGGAAGGTCATTATTGCCTGGGAGGGATTAGGGAAAGTTTACCAAAGGAGGTAGCATCTGAATTGGGTTTTAAAGGACAGGTACCCTGGGTAAGATTCAAGGGTTAAAGAATGTAAGTGGAGATGATGCGGGAATGGGAGGACATACCAGGCATAGGTAATAGCATGACCATAGCCATGAAGGCAGGAGAACAGAGTGTATATTTAGGAATAGGGAGTATTCCTATTTTGCTGAAGCATAAACTATGCGGAGAAAATAAAATAGAATTGTTAAGATTAACTGGTGGGGCAGCTAGGTGGCGCAGTGGATAGAGCACTGCCCTGGAGTCAGGAGTACCTGAGTTCAAATCCGGCCTCAGACACTTAACACTTACTAGCTGTGTGACCCTGGGCAAGTCACTTAACCCCAATTGCCTCACTAAAAAAAAAAAAAAAAAATTAACTGGTACCAGACTTTGTTTGTATTTCATTTGGTAAGCACTAGGGATCCAGTGAAAATGTTTAAGTTGCAGAGTGACAGGACTATACACCCAAGCATAAGAAAGATGATAGTTACAGTAATATGAGGACTAAATTGGTGGTATGCAAGAGTAAAGGCTAGAAGACCTGTTAGAAGGATATTGGAATGTTTTAGAACCTCAGTAATGAGGGTCTGTATTAGGGCTACAGTTGTAGAAATAGAAAAAATGATGTGATTCAAGAGATATTCTGGAAGTAGAATTAATATGACTCGCTAATCAATGGTATATAAGAGATGAAGAGCAAAGAGCTTCAAAAAAAGATAATGCCCAGCTTTCAGGCACGATAGACTGATCAATGATGATGTCCCATGTAGAAATAGTGAAGTTGGAAGTAGGTTGAATTTCAGAAGAGAGACAAGGAGCTGGTTTTGGACATGTTGAGACTCAGGTGCCAATGAAACAATTTTCTGGAAAGGCCTTGGAGGCAGGTAGGGATGTTGATCTGCAGCTCAGAAGATATTTCATATTGTATCTTTAGATTGGGAAGACCTGCCAAGACGTGACAATTGTAGCCACGGGAGCAAATGAGATTGCTCAAAAAGGTCAAGAATGAAAAGGCTGTAATACCGTATAGACTCTTGTGGGGCCCATCTTAGGAAACTTTTCCTTTTGGGTAGGGCTCCTTCCTCTCAGTGTCCTGTGATATGCTTCTTCTCTCCTTGCCCCTAGGAACTGAACTCTCTGAAAGCTGCCCTCCTTGGATTTGATTTCACCAGCATCAAGTTCCCAGAAAAAAGCTTATCATCAGACTGCATCAGCTTTGGTCCTCAAACATCATCAGTACCCCCAGTAGCTTCTCCCTCTCTGATTGGAAGACTAGAAGGCGACCGAAAACCTCCCAAGCTTCCTTTTGTGTATCATCTTCCTCCATTAGTGTATAAGCTTCTCCTCAAGGGCAGGGATGGTCTTTCTTTTTCTTATTTGTATTCTGGGTTCTTAGCACAGCGTCTGACACATAGTAGGCCCTTAACAAGTGTTTGTTGAATTGCATTTTAATTGAATTGAAAGTCTACATTCTCTCCAACCATCACTCTTGACTCCCATCACTTTCTTCAAGTAGAAAATATGCTGGTTATTAATCTCCATGAATGTCACTTTTGACATTTTGAACTTGAAAGCCAAGTTGGGGGGAGTAGGGAAAAAAATGAGTTTATGCAATTTCCTTTGCAACATTTTAAAATGGGGTATTTGGTACAAAATTTTGTTTACCTTCATTTAGGGCCAGAAGCCTTTTTGCAGAGGTATGAATTATATTATTTTTGAAGTTCTCAAAGACATTTCTTTTAGAATATTAAAAGAACAATTTACATTTTAATGCAGCTATAAAAATCCCTTTCAAAGCAACAATGATGATTGATGGTGAACTCAGTGGTATCTGCACTAGCTGGAGTGAGTCACCAAGTCAATAAACATTTATTAAACACTGACTATGTCACAGGTACTGTCCTAAGAAGTGTGTGGCTTAGAGCAAGTGCTTACTAAATTGTTGTTGACTGATTTATTTGTAACCTTCTTTCACACAAACCTTTCATTTCTTCATCTGAGATAGGCCTATTCTTATCCTCTACTGAGTAATGTCTCTTAGTCTTGTACATTTATATGGATTCATTATAGACCATGAATATTGGATCTTTATCTGAGAAAATTATTTTGAAGACTTTTCCACAATTAATTGTTTAACTTCTGATTCTAAGTTTATTTAATTGGTTATAAACTGGGGAAAAAATTTGGGCCAGCTACTTGCAAACATCTTGAGTTAAAGTGGTACTAGCTTTGAAAGACATGCAGGATGTTTTCTGCTAATAAATTATTGGAGAATATTGTCAATAAAAAGAAAATGCTGTGGTCTTCTCTGGTGAGCAATCCGATAGCTTCTAGGGGAACAGGGTTTGCTCAATAAGCCAGGTGCTCTGACTCACTGTTGTGGACTTGCTGATGGAGTATTTGCTGAGGCTCCCTATGCTAAGTTTTTTCCAAGTTAACTCAAATCTGGTCGGAGGTTTACTTCCCAAAGGCCTAGTGACAGTGTCATTGTGGGTGACCTGTTCTAGGTTATTATCCTCAATTTTCAATAATTGTAGTCAACCACAAAAAGGCAAGAGATGGTAGGAGCATGGTGCTCTAGGATATATACTAATGGGAAATGTCAGTAGGAAACAACAACCCAAGAGAAGGAAGGCCTATCTACTTCAAAGTACAAATAAATAGAAAACAAAATAAAGAAAAAAATTTTCAAGGTCCAAGAGACCTGAGACCATGTAAATTGCTCCAGTACTAAAGCTTTGACACTGACTGTATTCACAGTAAATAGAGCGATTTCATATCAATACACACAGGATGTAAGTAAGACTCACAGTGCTTTCAGAAAACACACCCAGTAATGTCAGAAGATGTGTCAACTCAACTGTACACCAAGGAATGTTGTACCCTTTTATACATAGAAGATAACTGACTTATGTGGGCAGTGGGTTTAACCAAAATTCCTGGTGGAAATTTGGAATGGTCATGCCAAGGAATCATTCTTTTGCAAAAGGTCCTCACTTATCTTCCCTCTCCCCTCAGCTTTGCCCCCCTGAGAAAAACAACTTGATTCTGGTTTGATCTGGTAAGGAGTTATTAGAAAAGTTAGATTTCCTTTTTAATTGCTACTGATAATAGAGTCCAAATCTGGTGTTTTCTTCTAGGACCCTCATTGAGTTTACTTAACTTGTAACTAAATAAACTCAAACAGCTATTATATGCTAATTTTTAGCCTATAATTTAAGGTCTATATGGAAAACAGAATACATAATTTTAAATGAAATCCACCTTTTTTTCCTCCTAAGAACTCATTCCTGCATAAAGGGCATGGAGCTTATTAAGCATATGACATATGGGATATTTTTCTGTGACTTCTTTAGATGATGCTTAAGGTCCCTTCCACCTCTGAACCTGATAAGCCAGGATTCTGGAAAATCATTCTTGCATGGTGGCTGTTTTTTCACATTGCAACTACATGGAGCTGCTTTCGCATCTATAAAAGTTATCATTCCCATGACCTCTACATATCAGAGTCAAATGTATTCCAGGTTGTTCCATGTAGGCTTCTTTGTTGCTTTACTGGAAGTAAACACACAGGGTTCCCAAAATCAACCTTACAGGCCATTAAGGGCTGGCTAAAAACACAACACACATAAGTCAGGGAATTTGGAAAGAGGTAAAAAACTGTTGGAACAGATTCAGCTAAGTTAAATTTTGTTTTGACATTAGGCACTTCATGAAGAATCATCTGCAACATCACAGGCCCAAATTTATGTGAGGAAATTATTTGTTTCAAAAGTTTAGGATAAATACCTAAACATTTCTGAAATCTAGGATGCCCCAAATCTACAACTGATCCATCAAAATGACCATGTATATAGATTTGTTTCTAAATTCTATAAATATGTGCTACTATGCCCTTCATCTAGTTAGCAAACACTGATGCCATATTTATCAACTTTTGAAAAGTTGATTGTCAATCCTGTGGTGCTCGACAGCTCCAAAGGCATGATCGCCATCTGTTGTGACAACGGGGATTTTGCAGCTCAGGGTGCTCACAAGCCTTCTGGCTGTGGACTGTTACCCATCTGCCATCCTGCCATGGTCTATTAACATGCCATGGGACTCGGTGGAATGTCAAGCCACACCTGGGAAATGTAATCTGGGAACAGGTGCTATTCCTCTGTGAATAGAACTAACTGTCGCATTCAGAAATACTGATGTTATGAAAGGAGAAGACTAGCTAGGGCTTGGGACTCTGGTCACAAGGGTATGGATTATGATCAGCACTGTCCACATTGCCTGAAAAACCATCCTTACAAATGATGTTTGTGCCTCAAGGTATGGTGGTTTATGCTTATACTTCCACCTCCCATTCACAGTGAAATAGAATTAGCTGGACTAAAAGTCAGTGAGAGTATTTCTAGATTTATGGATACAATAAATTAGTAAATTGTGTTTGGGGCAGCTAGGTGGCGCAGTGGATAGAGCACTGGCCCTGGATTCAGGGGGACCTGAGTTCAAATGCAGCCTCAGACACTTGACAGTTACTAGCTCTGTGACCCTGGGCAAGTCACTTAACCCCATTTGCCTCACCAAAAAAACAAAAATAATAAATTAGATTTTTGATAGAAGTCTTTTTCTTTATCAAATGTCTAACTTTAATTTTGTCGCTATTTTTTTGTACTAATAAAATAATAACTATTACTGATTAAGAGGATAACAGGCTTGTGTTCGAATCAGGAAGACTGACTCAAAATCTGCCAATGACACACATTTGCTGAGTGATCATAGAAAAATAAGTTAAATTTAAGAACACTGATTAATTCAATGGTGAACCACAATTCTAGAGCGCCCGTAATGAAGAGCCTCTCAGAAAGGCACAATGAGACACGGGTTTTAGACACAGCTAATGTGGGAATCTCTTTTTGCATGGCTGTGCATATTTGTTACAAGGATTTTGTTTGTTTTTCTTTCTTTTTTCAGTAGAAGATAAAAAGTAATAAATAAGTGCTTATTGAGTAAGAGATTAGATTAACCTAAAAAAGCTTAAAAAGAAAAAAATGAATAATAACGTCTCATTATCCTAAGTAACTTTCTAAGACTATCATAAGTTGCAAATGAGTTCACAAAAGGCATTGTTAGTGGGGTTTTCCACACTGGGAATTCGCTGTTTTGATGAAGTCTCAGATTCAGATCAAATATTTATTGAATGTCTACTATGTGTTAGAACTAAAATTTCAATACTGTGTTCTGGGCAAATGTATCTCACACAGTTTTCCATAAATCGAGGGCAATGTTTTGACCAGAGAAATTACATGCGACCACACACTGCTAGTACTCTCTGAAAGTCAAGTTGTACTAAATGCAATATTATATTTAACTACTCAACATTCCAACTTTGCTCCATTTTCCCCATACCCCATGTCTTCTGTTCCCAAGGGATCCCCAAAGATATTCTCCAAAGATTTTCGTGATGATGCTTTGGAAATCTGATCTAAACTTTCTCCTGGGTAATAGCTCACATTTCCATAAAACACAGACTTTCCCATATCACACAGTGCAAACATAACATCAAAACCACATCCTGCTCTTTCAGTCCAAAGCTAAGTGCTCAGTACTTTATAGATGCATGAATTATGAAGTACATGGTATAGGGTGGGGCTTTTCTCTATATGTAACTGTGGAGCTTAAAAGCATTTCCCAAGGTACGATCTGATGGCAACACTGAGGCTGGCACCCAGAGGAAGTTAATGGATATATCTGTAGCTCGGAATTAAATGTGTGGTTTTCTTACTCTAAGGAATCTTATTGAGAAACCACTATGGCTAAAGAGAAATCCTAATAGAAATGGTTCCATTGAGTAGACATGCATGTGTAGAAATTTACAATGCTGCTTAAGGACACTTGCACATTGGCTCATGCAATTAGACACAATCTAAAGAAGGTGGTTTCTCCACTTATCCCCATCTCTTAATCCTTCTTTACTGGTGAGCATAGACTCCAATTCTGGGACTTAATTTGTGCAGTCAATCTTTCCTTAAAGTTGCTTTATTCATGAGCAGTTTTAAAATGTTGAGTCCCTCTGTTAGCAACTGGAGGCCACATATAATTTCAAGAGTTTATTTACTTGGTAAAACCTGATTAGCCAAACAATGAATTTCTTAAGAGGAAGGGGAAGAGAAGATATAAGCTTTTATGACTGGAAGTGATAAAATAAAATCTTGTCAATTAAAATACTGAATAAATCATGTTATTCGCTACAATCCCAACATTCTAGAATGTTTGGTTTGGTTTGGACTGTGGGATGTTTAATTATATTTTATCATAGAGACCTTACCTTCCTTGCTGGTTTGGTAGTCAGATTTTGTTGACTGTCCCTTCTCCTCTGTGGATTTTTGCCACACTATTTTCTCCTGGTTCATCTCCTATGTGTCTAAATACTCCTAAGTCTCCTTTGCTGGTTCATGAGCCATAACAAAGCCTTGATAGTGGGTGTTGTTCAATGTCCTTTTTCCTTCTCCCTCTATTGTCTTAATGGGTGAGTTCATAATCTCCTATGGGTTAAATTACCATCTCTATGCAGATGACTTCCAGGTCTATATATTCAGCTCAATCATTCCCCTAATATTATATCCCAAATCACCAACTGACTACTGGATATTTCAACCTGAGTGACCTAGACACATCTCACACTCAGCAGATCCAAAACAGAATTCATAATCTTTCTTCACACCTTCCCTCCTACTGTTCTACTTCTGTTGAGGGTACCATCATCCTTCTAGTTACCCAGATTCACCACCTTAGCCTTATTCTCTTTTGTTGTTGTTCAGTCGTGTCCGTCTCTGTGACACCTACTCTTCACTGTTCCCACAAGTCTAACTCAATTATCAAATTTTGCTGTTTCTACTTCCACAGTATCTCTCATATCTACCCCCTTTTCACCACTCACAGGCACCACTTTAGTTCAGGCCCAAATAACCTCTCACCTGGACTCTAGGGATGGCTTTCTAATTGGTCTCCTTGCCTTGTCTCTCACTACTACAATCTATCCTCCATACTATTGTCCTAAAGGGAAAATGTGACCATATCACTTCCCCCTCAGTGAAATTCAGTGGTCCTCTATCGCGTGAAAATAGGCAAACAATTTCTGTTTAAGTCAAGACTTCACATAGCTTCCGGAGATAGTTCTTATTTGAAAAAAAACCTCATATACAACTAAAGTGTAGGAGTTGTCCATTAATGTATCATATACTCTTTACTTCTCATTGCAGCAAAACACACTCTTGAACCACAGATGCCCATGTAAGCATTGTAGACATGAATAACTGATGAATATCAGCAATGACTGTGATTTTGCCTGTACTCAGATTCAGAGTTCCATAGGGGTATTATCAGGGAGTCGTAGGTTAGCTTGTAGGAAAGCAGGAAAAGACCCCCAGTAACCAATTTCTGTCTTATTTTAATGCTTTTGGCAGTATGTTTCTGCTCAATGACCACATTCGTTTTTTTTTAAATTTAGCAGTGGAAAAAATTATTATATAAAGAAAAGAGACCAGATCTATTAGGGAATATACTTTTTGTGGATCCCAAATCTTTTTATAGCTAATTTGGGTTTTATTTAAAGCCCTTATACATATCTACCAATTCTTTCTGGAATGTTAGAGAGATGAGCAAGCCTCATATGATTCATATCTTTAAGATAAGTTTTCCTTAAGATAGAGCTACCCTTCACTCTACCTTAGCTCTACTCTTAGCTCTGTGGGAGTGTATACCCTTAGGTATGAGTTCTCACAAGTTTTGGTTACGATAGTAAAGATATGTGCATGAAGATCTGCCGCATTTTTGTCTAACCAGGATGACTCATATATACACTTCATCCAAATTCAGGTAAACATTCTTAGGAGCATGCTTTGGGGAAGGGGAACTAATGTGGAGAGAGACCTGCCTAAGAGTAAACATAAATTTAGAAAGTCTGGAGATCTTGACAGTCCCTCTTGAACCCACTACTATGTATAGGAGAATCAGACCTTTCTTGGAGGTACCCTCAACCTTGAAGTAGAGGGTTTCTGGTAATAAACATGTTATTGTTGACACCTATATGGTCCCTGGACTTTGACCTCTGGGACCTTGGATCTGGCTAAGAATGGAACTTTGAAAGCTGACAGTGGCAAAGCCCTCAAAGAATGGTATCTTCTTCATGCAATGAAATGGAACACACACACAAATTCATACTAGGTAGCATGTGTAAAATGGGCCAACTTGCTATTTTTGACCAAATCTGTATGTCCTCTTGTTACTGTACATTTATGGGAGTATTAGCTCTAGTGAATGTTTATGGGCCTATTGGTTCTCGTGCATTGGAAATGTACTCTGGCAGATCTGATTTATCTTTGGTTGATGAAATTCATACTGGTAATAAAAAGCTGACTTGGAACTCCAAATTTTTTATTGCCAGTTGTACTACTAAAATATTTTCTAATGATCTTAGCAAAATTGCTGATCTTTCTCTAAGGAAATAGACACATTTGTATTGATTTTCTCCACTCAAAGAATAGCTGACCTATGTTTTCATGGTCCCCACTTTATTTCCATACAGTTAAACAGTTGTATTGGAACCCTAATGGAGCACCATTTCTATTAATATTCATACAAACCCCCAGACCACTCCCATAACTTGACTCATAACTTTTCTATAAATATCAAGATAGAAGCGTTAGGAATGGACTCAAAAATGTTCATAGGAAAAATTGAAAGCTAATAAAATTTTCAGAAATCTTCATCACATCAGTAATTTTGCCTAGTCTGTGTTGTTTTCATACCCAAAATGGATCTTTGCTCATCCAGTTAATGATATATTTTCTAAATAAGTCAAAATTTGCTTCAAAAGTAGCTTGGAGGGGGGCAGCTACATGGCACAGTGGATAAAGCACCGGTCCTGGATTCAGGAGTACCTGAGTTCAAATCCGGCCTCAGACACTTAACACTTACTAGCTGTGTGATCCTGGGCAAGTCACTTAACCCCAATCGCCTCGCCAAAAAAAAAATTGCTTGGAGGCAAGAAAGATATATGTAATTTTGTACAGATAGCATAGTATTTGATATATACTTAGCTGAAAACTCCTTTTTTATCTATACCTTTGCAAAGTAGCATTACAATTGGTATCTCCTAAGATCTACAATTATATACTAGGTTATAACTTAGACTAGGACAGTGGCTCATAGACAGTAAAAGCCCCCAGTTACTGGGAAAATGAAGAAATAAAAGGATCTCAGTCAGAAACCACCTGAGATAGACAAAAGTTTCTACATCTGATCTAATATATGTGAAAGAATAAGAAAAACATACTAATTTGTAAGAACTCAGTTGAGCATATGGTATATCTTATATGAATCATCAAGATTAAATATTTCTCATCCCTGAGGTATTTTTGTATCTCTGGCACTAATCTACTTCTTTTTATCAATCCAAGAGAACAGAATTTTACTTGGGTAGGTAAAACTACTGCGCTTCGGGAAGAATAAGCCAACATCATGAGGCTCTCTTGAAAGTATCTGTTCTCATGACTTGAAGAGAGTCTTATATAAAATGTCAGGGATCTGTCTGTAATTTTCTGAGGCCTTTGTGGATATTGATTTATTTGAAAGTGTTATTTTGTTCACACCTCATAACAGATCCCTACTGATTTTTCATAGGTCCAGAATCAGAAATGACCTGTAAGTAAACTGTCTAAGTCAGTTCAGTAAAACTTAATTAACTGAGAATTCAGTAATTTGGCATTTTGATCTTTTAGAAAAAAAGACTCTTTTGAAATCCACTTCTGCTTAGCCAAGCCCTTTCTTCTTGAATGAATAACAGTATATTACAAAAATGTTCTACAGGAAAGACTTAAAAATACTTAAGATGATAAAATCCCTTCACATACTTTAAGAGTATTCGTTGAAATCCTAATATACAAATAGCGTGCTACGGACCCACTATTAGTAGTACAAGTACTTTGAGTTATTTTTCCAGTAATAATATCAATAATAACATTTCTATACCATTTAGTATGTTAGGCACTGTGCTGAGTGTTTTACAATTATTCTCTCATTTGATCCTCACAACAGCTGGGAGGTAGATGCTATTATTTTCACCCCCATTTTACAGATGAGGAAACTAAGGCAAACAGAGTTTAAGTGACTTTTCCATTGTATACAATGAGAGATATTGGCAATCTCCTCTCTCACCAAAAGTGTTGACTTAAATTCCATCACTAAAATCGCATTCGAAACTTCCACTAACAAGCTATCCTTTTTAAACACAAATAACCTTGGTGAGAAGTCATTATAGCAAATATAGTAAATATTTCTCATTTGCTAATTCTTTTCCATACCTGAGAAGAAGTCCAAATGTCCACAGCTGTCTCCTGAATGGGTGGCTCTCTCAGCGGAGTGCGTGCTCTAGTAGCTGGTAGCAAATGCTTTTTAAGAAAAAAAATGGAAAAGTAGATTTTGTTTATAGTTAATAGCAAAGACTCTCAGCAGTGTCTTGGAGCAAATATATTTCAATAAATGTGCATTTTCAATACACACATACATGATGAACAGTTCATAATAACTTTTATTACTTTGCATTGTGTCTAGAATTTCACTGTCTTTATCTTTGATAGTTATTGTGCTATGATGCCCAGGGTCATTTTCAGGATCAGTCTAACTCAGTAAGTAAAGGAACTCTAGATGACACTTTGGTATGGACATTCCCCTTCTAAAGGGAAGTAGTATGGCCTAAGGGATAATGAGCCAAGCTTGAAGCCAAGAAGACTTCGTTTTAAACCTTACCTCTGACAAATCATTTAACCTCAGTGTTCTAGGTACTCTTCAAGACAAGAAAGTGTCTGCGTTGGTAGAGAGAGTGTCCTCACCAACAAGTTCCCTAAACCAATGAAATCACAGATCTGACCCATATCTGTAGGCTGCCCTAATGGTGAATATTTTATGGGGTTGGCGTCATTTCAGAAAACAAAAGCACTGCCCATGGAAGGTAAGGTGTCAAACTGTAGGGTTCTTGTCAGAGAGCAATATGAAAACATCAGTTGCTTATTAGGTAGAATAATACTAAAAGCCAACTTTGTATTAAATTTCTTCTTGACCTGGCCCTGCTCAGATCGTTTCAGCAGGCCAAAGACCCTATCCTACTTTCTACTTTAAGACAAAAGAACCACCTTCCCAGAATAAAATGGATCAAGGGATTAAAAGGATTGCTTCCCATGAAACACTAAATTTCTTCAGACCCAAGACAATCATACAAAGCACATCCTCACCTAAAGTTATTAATTGATTGTACAATGTCATAAATGGGTTATATGGGCTGAATGATGTCACAGTGGGGTTTCCAAACTTTACAATGAAACTTGGTTATAATCTCTTAATGATCTTATCATTTTTTGTTAAATGGCACCTGGTAGAGTAATATCACTCCTTTGGTCTCTATCTGTATAGACAGTACCATACCATACGTAATGAAATGATATAAACGATGGACAAACATTAAACTCTGAGAGCCTTTCTAAGCACACAATGAGAACTACTGCTTTAGGATCTCATGTGCAAATTCACTAAAGGTTTCTAGGAAGTGAAACAAACAAACAAACAAATGTTTTCAGAATTCTTTGCTTTCTTACCAGTGGGTAAGTCCGGATAGCGATCACATTTGGATCTTTTAAAGCAGAGTCAGTTATCCCGAGCTCGCCTGCAGCCTTTTGGAGGAAGAAAACAGAAAAAAAAAACACACTATTTAATTATATGCTGCAAACAAAACAATAACAACAAAACCACTTAAAATACTAATAAAAGGAAAAAGGAGACTAATTGGCATAAAATTTGGTAAGGCTTGAGAACCCATAAACAGATAATTACATGGTATCATTTATGCTTTTTTCAATTACTTCCCTCTGAGTCTAATTTCAGTTTTATATTTCCCTCATTTTTACTTCTGTGAAAATTTTATCTTATTAAACAAGAAAACAATGAGCTTGAAACCTTGATGACAAAACTTAAATACTGGTCTGTTTTCCTAAGATTTGTGTCATTCTATTTCCTAATGGATATGTACATGTGAAAAAAAATTAACTGATAAAAAGCAGTTGTCAGAAGGAGGTAAAAGAGTCAAGAAACCAAAGAAACCACAATAAGCAACAAATCTTTTTGTTAAACATGCAGAAATGCCAGCAAATCAACATCAGTTGAGAACAAATTTGTAGAACACTACCCAGAAGAACATTGGAAGGAAAAGAGAAACACAATTTTATAAAACAGAAAGAAAATAAAAATGAAAGAGAAATGTCTAAAGGAAGCTCAGCATGAGATTCAGTTAAACCACATAATGCCAAGTACATTTATAGATGAACCTCAAACAACAACAGATATAAAATATAGTAAAATCTTTGTCAAGGCTTCTGTAACTATTTTCATTATCAATAACAGAAGAGCTTCCATATTTGGACTCTAATACCTCAGGCCCCCAAATGCTACAAGAAGTAGAAATGACACTAATGAAGATAAGGTTTGAAATAGCAGTTATATCTGACCAAGGACATGCCAAGGAAATTGTGAACTAACTCTAAATAATGGAGGAATTCTTTTATAAAATATCTCAGAGAAGAGTAGAAACAAGTGGAATAGGGTAAGTAAATTATATTATTGCCCCCGCAAAAGTCCATTGAGAGAACTTCAACTAGTAATTAATAAACCTACTTTTTCATTTAAAGAAATCCTTATGAGTTTGATCTCTCTCTCTTTATATATATATATATATATATATATATATATATACACACACACACACCTAGTACAAGACAAAGCTTATTGGTTCAAGTATCAGAAGACTATTGATGACCATTCACTTCCTTCTAACTTTGGGCACATCACCTCATCCAAAGATTTATGTTTCTTAATATATGTTTGCCACCACTGTGATGCTGGTTGTCTTCTGCAAGATCAAAAGGGCAAAAGGTTTCTCCAGTAGATGGTGGGGTCTTCTAGATGCTTTGTTTGCAGTGATTACATCAAGCCCCAGAACATGACAAGTTCTCCTCCATAAGAACCATGATCATTCAAAACTGAGATCAACGTAACAATTCATACAAGAAAAACTAAAGGATGAAAAATGCCTATGGACTTGAATATAATATGGTCAATTCACTCACTTCATATTTGGGACAAGAACTACAGATAGACATTGATTTGGGCCTGGAACTGAAGAGAAAGAAGAGCAGTGATGGTTGCAGACAGAAGCAAACCCTTAGCGTCATGAAGCTTAGAGGAGAGGAAAGAGAAGGCTAGGAAACCTCTTCTCATCTGTATTTATCAGAGAACGAGAGACAACATTTTAAAAAGAAAATCTAGGGGGCAGCGAGGTGGCACAGTGGATAAAGCACCAGCCCTGGATTCAGGAAGACCTGAGTTCAAATCCGACCTCAGACCCTTGACACTTACTAGCTGTGTGACCCTGCGCAAGTCACTTAGCCCTCATTGCCCTAAAAAAAAGAAAGAAAATCTAGAGCCTTCCAAAAGAAACATATCCAAAAGCTAAATTATATTTCGGTTACCTAGCTCTGAATTCCCTTTGCAGCTACCCCATTTGTGTCAGTGTCAAGTGAGAAGGAAAATAGCCAGAGAAAAAGAAAATGTTAATTCACTCAGTGTTTCTCCCCTCCCCACAAAGCCCCTCCTCCAGCCTCTCAATGTTGCAACTGGCATATACAAATCCAAACAGCCACCATGACCCTATGTAAAAAGGCATTGTTGAGTTGTACATTAAAGCAATGGAAGTAGAGGAACTCTCTGGATAGACTGACTCATTCTGGGCATGTAAAAGGAAATGGTTAATCCTTCAACTTTTAGAATGCTAAAGTCTGGGTCCTGAAGCCTGAAGGAAAACTGAAAGAACCCAATTAGGTGGTTAGTGGGTATGCCAAAGTTTCTGGAGAACTTTTAAAGCAACCATTTTTGCTTATTCTTATCCAATGATGATGGTACAGTGAATATAGAACCAGACCTGGAGTCAGGAAGACCTGATTTCAAATCCAGCCCGAGACACTTTCTATCTGTATGACCCTGGGCCAGTCACTTCATCCTGCTTGTCTCAGTTTCCTCATCTGTAAAATGAGGTGGAGAAGGAAACTGCAAACCACTCGAGTATCTTTGCCAAGAAAATCCCAAATGGGATCAATGAAGAGTCAGACACAACTGAAGCGATTGAACAAAAGCAACAATAATACACTGATATGATAAGAGCAATTGACAAATGTATTCATAACTATATGGGATTGTAACACAGAGAAGAAAATACTTCAACTGCCCATGTGCAAGACAGAGAAAAATAGAAGACAACATGATCTAAAAAACATAAGGAGAGGGAACCCCAATTTTCACTCTAGCTCTGCCACTAACTAGTACATTATGTTATATCTCTTAAAGCTTCAGGTTCCTCATACAGCTAAACTGAGCACATTAGACTAGACGAGCTCCAAGAATTACTTCAGCTCTAACATTCTATTCTTGGATTCTAAGGTGCTTTCTTTTGACTTCCTTTTTAAATGCCCAAGTTTCTGGGAATACAATACTAAGTGAG
Source organism: Dromiciops gliroides (assembly GCF_019393635.1). NCBI lineage: Eukaryota > Metazoa > Chordata > Mammalia > Microbiotheria > Microbiotheriidae > Dromiciops > Dromiciops gliroides. Next base: position 77,316,830 of record NC_057867.1, on the reverse strand, counting down.
TTTTGCTAAAGAACATGAAGTGTAGTTTGACAGTGCTGTTTAAAGTGACAAAGATCACATCCAGGGTTCTTGGTGAGATGAAAAAGAAGTCATGAATTAGATATGAAGGAGCTTTAAGAATAAAAAATTATGTTTGTATAAAGCTTTTAAAAGACTGTGTTACAAAAGGAGATTCCCAATTAAATCCCAAGAGAGGGATTTGACAGCTCCTCTTTTCTGGAAAACCTACTATATATTCAGCTTTCAGAAGTTTGTATTTTTACCAAGTCTATTAGAGTCATATTTTCTATGCATACTGTAAGTATCTGATTTAAACATACTCTGTCAACTGTGAGCAGTTTGATGGCTTTCTGAGTTGTCTTCTACCACCTACATAATATTGCATTCGAATGACCATTACATCAAGTAGAAATAGCAGCCTGGGTGGGTAAAGATTTACAGTTATGGAAATGTGTCTTGTTTTGAAGTTGGACAACTAGGACATAATTATAATTAGCCAAAGCTACTCAACAACGAATTGGCTACTTAATGGGCTTGATTAGTGAAATCGCAAGAACACTGTCAATTTTCTATAAAACATACCACCAAATTTTTTGTTGTTGTTTACTCATTTTCTGTTGTGTCCAGCATTTTGTGACCCCATTTGGGGGTTTTGTTAGCAAAGATACTCAAATGGTTTGCCATTTCCTCATCCCTCTCATTTTGCAGATGAGGAAATTGAGGCAAACAGGATGAAGTGACTTGCTCAGAGTCACGCAGCTAGGAAGTGTTTGAGGCTGGATTTGAACTCAGGAAGATGAATTTTCCTGACTCCAGGCCTGATGCTCTATCCACTATGCCACCTAGCTGCCCACCAAATGGAGGAGAAAAACAAATGTTTTGTGTCATCATGGAATCGTCCTCCACAACCCAACACCCAAAATAACAATTAAAATGTATATTAGGGGCATCTAGGTGGCACGGTGGATAAAGCACTGGCCGTGGAGTCAGGAGGACCTGAATTCAAATCCGGCCTGAGACACTTGACACTTACTAGCTGTGTGACCTTGGGCAAGTCACTTAACCCCTGTTGCCCCACCAAAAAAAAATGTATATCAATCAAATAAGATCTTCTGAAATTGGAGAAGGGGAGAGAAATCTTCATTCCTTCCCCAGTTTAGGATGTTGAAATATGTAAAATTTCTGAACTTGACTGTATGTAATGGTTTTCTTATCTTTACTTCTCATTTTTTCTGTTGGAGGAAACATAACAAAATAAAGAAAATTCTCCTTCTTTCTGAGGGGATCATGAAGCTTTTCTACTTTCATGAGGTCCTAGATTCTTTTGTTGCTGTTTGAAGGTGAAAAACTGTGGGTACAGAATTGAAGCTTCTAGATTAGAACACCAATCCAAAGACTGTTCCTCAAAGAAGTAGGAGATGAGGAGAGGAAACATTTACAACGGGTAGTTGGAGCTGATCTCTGGGTCCAGAAAAGTTAAAAAAAAATCTGTTTCCACTTATCCGAAGACTAAAATATGTTTTGATGTGGTTATAGAGAAGAAGTATTCATCCCAAACCAAGATGGCTGTAACCATACAGTTCTCATCTCTCTCACAGTGGTGATTTCTTCTGGCATCACTGGTTCAACTACCATCTGTATTTGCAGATGACATGCAAATATACCTTTTTCAATCCTGTCTGTCTCTGGAGCCCAGCTTTGGTAATTCCCTTTGTAAAATGTTTCATACAGCTCAATGCCCACGTTGTTTAAGTGGGAAAAATGACAAATATATGTCACACTGGACTTTCAAGCAGAATGTCAAAGCAACCACACGTCATATTAGCTGTCCTGAAGAGGCATCTGTATTGAGCTGAGCATAACCTGAAATGTACCTTTTGGTTTTAATGTTGCATTCTCTGGACACTAACCTAAATATCAGGAAATATTTCCTTACCTTGTTTTTTTTTAATTAAGAGGCTGAAGCTCAAGTGAGCCACCAACCTGTCTCTTCAGTAACAAGGATTGTACCATGAGGCCTAGCCAGCTTTTGTTAAGAAAATTACATATGCTCTTTAAAATTCTTGAGGAATGGAATGTAGTTGTATGATTTTTATTTCTTTATATGCATGCAACACTTAATAATATCATACTTTGCCTTCCTGAAAATTGATGTCAAATTGTCAAGGGGAAGGTAAAGTACCTTATAGGAAGCATGGAGTCTCTGTTAAAGTGTCCTTTTATTGAGGTTTGCATTTAAACAATGTTCAATGACAAGAAAGAAAGAGCTAGATCAGATTTAAATTATTTCAAAGAGTTTGGGTGTCTTTTGCAGCCATGGACCTCAAAATTTCCATCAAGAAGTAATAATAAAAATAATGTTATGGGGGGCAACTAGGTGGTACAGTGATAGAGAACCAGCTCTGGATTCAGGAGGACCTGAGTTCAAATTCAACCTCAGACACATGACACTTACTAGCTGTGTGACCCTGGGCAAGTCACTTAACCCTCATTGTCCTCCAAAACAAAACAAAAACAAACAAACAAACAAAATAATGCTATTAGAAAAGCCTGTTCATCCAGCATTCTCTTGACCAGCAATCTAGAAGATAGATGGTGCAGAGATGATTCTGGTATTTTTAAGTAATAAGACAAAGCCTATGGTGCTCACTCCAACTATGTAACTTCTGTTCTTCTTCTTCTAACTTTTACCAAGCCTTCACGAGTTTCATGGTGGGGGAGAAGGAAGGGCAGAGGCGGTATTTTTAGATCCAGGAAGCTCTCATCCATATTACCATCCCACCCCACTCTCTGGAGATTTTGGCCATAAAATCTCTGTTAAAGAAGAGGGGATGGAAATTGATCATGTCCTGCTATAAAGGAATTTGATGGCAAGATATTATCATTAAACAAAAGGATCCCTGTTTGGTTGGATATGTCTCTGTTACATTAGAGAAGACAGGTAGTTGACATAATTGATCAATCAACAAGCATGTATTAAATACTATTACAAGCTTAGCACTGTGCTAAAAGCTTAAGGATACAAAGACAAAAGTGAAAAAGGGAAGACAACATGGACACATAAGTACATGCAAGAATATACCAAAAAAACACATGCAGCAGGAACGCCAAGAAAGGATTAATGTAGAAGGCAGCATTAGGCTGTGTGCTAAAGGACCCCAAGGAATACAGGTATCTCTATCTTTGGAACTGTGGTTCTCGTTATCCTAGGTGCTTCCAAATACCAGAACTAGGATACTGAGGGTTTGTGGAGAGGTGAAAACATATTCATTTTAGTCGAGCAGTTATAGAGTAGGCCTGCCTCCCTAGTCCCAGGTAGACTCTGGGGCCTGGGGACTTCCTGTTGGCTCAGTCCTAATGGCTCGACTTTCCCACAGAAGCCCACGACTTGAATTCATGGGGAGATGAGACAGACCAGAAACTTCATGATTTACTAACGTTTCCTGTCCACAGAGTAATTAGGAAGCATTTATTGGAATTAAAGGGATGTGCAAACCTATGTTTATCAGTATGCTGGCACATCTAGAAGACCTTACACCCTGTGATGAATCCCCCTTTTATGCTTGCAGATTGGTGTCAGCAATAGAAGCCTACTTGTATTCATGCAGTTCCTTTCTCTACTTCCCCAAACCCAAATGTTGGCATCTGGAACAAAAGCTAAACCCAAAATGTTGCATAATTAGTAGGGGACTGAATCAAAAGAACTGTGTAGAAATGATGTTGTCAAAATCCATTTTCAGAGCTATGTGATAGCACTCTATAAATACAAGCTAAATTTTATTTTGAGATATCTATCCTCTCTGGGGCCAACAAATGACATCCATAAAGTTAAGATGATCCTAAAATTATTAGTATCAGAAGATTGCCTTGCCTAGATGACAACTTGCCAGGCTAGTTTCTGAGCTCAGAGATTTACAGCTGGACTGGTCATCTAGTTTTAAAGATAAGAAAAGTGAGACTCTGACATGTTCATACTTTCATATACTTAGACATAGTTATATAAGATGTGCTATTACATAGTAGGTTTTCCAGAAAATAGTAGCTGCCATACTTATATATTGACACCCCCCCACACACAAAGTGGTTAAAGGGCAAGAATCAGAAAAAAAAAGAGTTGTCACAGGAATTAAATCTCAAGATGGCTTTATTTGGTGAGATCATGGCTTATGGGCAGAAAATAATTTAAAAGTTCTCACTCATGGATAACAAGATTATCTCTTAACATTTACAATATAAGAACCTGTTCTAACTATGGACGTGCCCTTTTTGTAAAAAATGAGATCTTGCTAAACAGATACAGAAACTCAGTGAATCTCAAATTTTATGGATTAAGCAATTTGAAACTGACATTCCCCGATGAATCTCAAGCACAGTGACAGTACTAAATTCCCGAAGACTTCTCCTTGTGAACTGGAAGGGTTCAAGGACTTACAGTTATAGAATTTTCAGAGTTCTTTAAAATGTGACTAGTTCTTTCTTAGCTAGATTAACTCCTCTTTTTATATCTGAGGATCCAGGGGAAAGTGCTTTTCCTAGATTAAACAGCCTATTAGGACCACTCCAACTAACTAGGGGGAACCTATTTTCTGAAATCAAAATCATTACTTAGCAGAAATATGGCTCTGATGATGCCAAAGCCACATAGTCACATAAGTCACAGTCCCATCTTCTGAATTTTTAGGAAACTGAGAAATATCCTATTTTAGAGAAAACCATAAATATCCACAATTGAATATTTGTGAAGATGAATGCTGAAAAAGAGAATGTTTTCTTTTTCTAAGAAAATGGAACTTCTTAAATCATGAGTTTTAGCATCATCTACAATGATGAACTTTCTATTAGAACATATATTTAATTGAGAATATAATCTTTCATTTATACTATCTATGTTTATATAGACACATGAATTGCTTAAAATGGGAAACTGAATGCTTAGTTAACTTAAGGGCAATAAAATATTTTGGGACGGTGGACTTAATATAATTATCTGAAATATTAGTCCTTTACCTTGATATAACTTTCACTAAATATAGCTTTATTTAAATAATAGATTGCAAAGGGATTGTATAATGAACATAAAAAGATATTTTAGTTCCAGATAATGCAGATGATTTCATTAGTTTTGAACAATTTAGTCAGCATGGTTTTTCCTTTCATTTGATTTTTGTTTGTTTACCTGCCAAGTCACTTACTTATTAATCTATCAATCTATTTATTTTCCAGTAGGTTAGGTTTTCTAAATCACAGATCATTAGACTTGAGGTTTGAAGATACAGGCAATGAATGTCCTTTAGATTTCATTAGTGATACACTTAACTGCTTTATTACACTGAGGGAATAGAAATGTCAATGTGTTTGTAGTGTCTTTGGAAATAAACACATTTTTATTTGTGCTCCATGCTACATTGTCTGCCACGGATCTGAACTCAGTATAAATCAAATTCCCCTTGGCTTATATCCAAGGACATATAGTTAGTTACTGAAGTACTGAAAGGAGCAGTTATATAGTGGTCTCACCTACCAGAGCATGAAACCCTTGGAGAGCTTTAGAGTGATGCTCACATATATAAGAAGGTCTGTGCATGAATCTGGACAAACTGAAGGCTCAAAGGTCATTTAAACTGTAGGCCCTCTCTCTGAAGATTAGGAATTTGGGCATTTTCTTCAGTTCCCTTTGATGATAGTCTAAAGACGGCCCTATTGATGGAATGTCAATATTTGTGTCTAGGATGAGGGAGGAACCTTGCTACTGCTCCTTTTAAGATCAAGGCTCACTGTTTCCTTTTTTGTAGACTTCAATCTGGACACAGACTATCAAAGACAATCCTCCCTCAATTGGCAACCAGTACTGACAAGGAAATGAATAGAGATGAGATAGCTGTGTTAGAGGAAACAATGTAAGAGAAAACATATCAAGTTTGTATCTGATGCAGACTTCTGGAAGTATATGAATTTAAAGGATTTTTTCAGATGGCCATCTAATGCTGCACTGACATGCTCCCAAAGCCCCCAGACAACAATAAGACTTTTGAAAGGACATGAAAAGATAGGCTGTTTTAATCCTTAAAAAATAAAAACCCAGATTGCATTGAAAAAGCACGGTCAGTGTCAATATCTCTATTGAAAAATAATGACACAGTTGAATTTTATGTACATATAAATGTATATATATATATATATATGTGTGTGTGTGTGTGTGTATCTATACATCTCTATCTATCTACCTTTCTACCTATCTATCTATCTACCTACCTACCTATCTATCTATCTATCAATCTATCTAAAACTTTCCACACAAAGGTTTGGTGATATTTTTTCTGTATTTGAAAAAAAATAATACATGATAACTAGGAGATAGAAATTGTCTCTTAGAACTGGGACAGTTCTGTGTTCCTCCTTTGCTATGTCAATTTTTAAAAAAGGGTTATCATTTTGTTTCCGGACCTCCAGGAAGTTCAAATGAGCAAAAAGTGCCTGACATCAATTTCATGACTGTTCTTTGCCTCTATTCATTCAATCAGTTTCCAAATCTACTAGCTGTGGAACCCCCCCCCTTATTCCCAAGTTGTTCACAAGAATAGCATGAGGGTGTGCCACATGATTTGTTGAAATCTAAGTTTATGTCCAGAATATTAACTGATATACTAATTTCATGGTCCTTTCAAAAAAATAGGAACTGCCAATTCATGGAAGCATAAATGACAGCAATAATGGGTGGCTTGTCAAAATTATTAAAAAGAAAACTGTCCAACTTGGCAAATATTTGGACATAAAAAGGAATATTCTATCTCCTATTCTTTAAACTCCCCAAATCAAGGTTTATATTTGTAGATTAATGCTTCCATGACTGTTTGCCAGAGTATGGCATTTGCTTAATGTTCACACTGATCCAACTTTTATGAAACATTGGGCAATCAAGACAGAACAAAATTTCTCTTCATTTTTCTTTCTACCTGGCATCTAAAGCATGTGCAAAATATTATTTGAAGTTGATTTACCCCACTTTTCAATGACTAAACATCCATGCTACCAAAATACACAAAAGCTATGGGAAGTATAGAGTTGCCATTCGTACTCGTATATTCTGCATTTTGGCTATACCATGGAAAGATACAGAGCTAATACTAACTATACTAACAGTAATGCTATTACAGAGGTATAATTTTTCATTTTGGCACCCAGAAAAAGAAATAGGAAACAGTACCTGGGGTAAGAAGGCCTTAACATGCCCTAAAATCAGCTATTTATGAGGGAGAAGAAGGGTGACTCTGGCATTGACCTTTGTTCTCTGACATCTTTTCTTGTTCAAGGACAGCCTGGGAACCTGAGGCCATTTATGGGAATGAAGCCACCTTGAGAGAAGCAGGGCAGGAAGCTTATTGGGTTTAAATTTGTGAGGCTTCTAATATACAGGGCCTTGGAAATAAAGCATCCATTGCTCCCACACTAGCTAAAGCACTGATACCATGGATGTACAGTATATCTTTCTTCTGAGTAGTTGAAAGAAATTTTGATACCACACAATCTCAAGACCTCATGAATTCTTATAATAGTCCCATTATCTTTATATAATCTGTTTTACTTAAGCAAAATTTTGAAGGACCTTGGACTTTAGATTTTAAAATAGTTGAATTTTCTTTTCTAGTTCCCTTGAATTAAATCTAGACAAGGCAGTACGGTCACATTCATGTGAAATGTTTAACTTTGCTAGCAGGATAGATCAGAATGAGTCTCTGGGTCCTACTAATTGATTGAAGAATATATTTTAAAATTAGCTTTCTCATGAGAAAGTGGTTTTTAATTGAACTTTTGTTTTTATTAATAAAAACTGCATTAAAATCAGAATGATTTGTTTTCAAAGCATATACTGACAGAATATAGCAGAATATGAAATGGTTTTCCCTACAATGACAATGCCATGGATTTTCTATGAGGACATCCAATGATCTGATTGTGAGGACATAATTGGCTTCAGAGTTCCTGTAATTCTACTTGAATTCTACAGAGGAGGAAACTAGAACCAAGAATAAAGAAATAGCTTATGTCAGACTTTCTTCCTGTACTATGTGGCTCTTATTGGAATGATTTGTGTAGTCTGTGTTTGGTTCTCTCCAGCAAAACAGGCAAATGCATCAAGCTTTGCAAATGGAAAATAGATGTTTTAAGTGATTGTTCTTCCACTTGTGGGAAGAGGTGATTAAAGGGGGTTTTTCCATCTATAATTTCCGCCATTCTTTTTGAGTGTATGTTAAATGCACAATGCATTTATCTTCAGGAACCGAAATAAAAATGCAAAATGTGTCTCCTGAAGGATGGTTATGTCATATTTTTGCAAAAATATTACATATTCATGATATCAAAGTAGCAGTCTATTAGCAGCAGCATCCCGTTGAATACTAATGTGATTCAGCACATATGCTGGTTTTCAAATCCTACATTATGCATGAACTGTGCTACTTACCAACATTGTATCACCATGTGCCTGTTACATTGGCATTCCCAGTTAACACAGCATGGAATAAATGGATGGACTGTATATTTACAAGGGTAAAAAAGCTTCTGTTACACTTTCACTAAAGATATTCTAAATTTGTTCCTGAGCTATGAACTGACTTTAGTAGTCATTCATTCAATCAAAAATATTGATTGACTAGCCCTTATGAGTAAAATGGTGTAAGAAGATACAAAGATGAGTAAAATATAGTACCCGCCTCAAAGATAAAAATATTAACATTTTCTGAAAGGCAACACTGAATAGCAGTTAGAAAGCTAGCCTTCTATTCAGGAAGATCAATTGAAAATAATGCAGCATTTTATTCTAGCATTTTTCAAGCCCTGAAAAATTATGTCTCGAACTTAAGTCAAATGCTGCCACAGAGTTGGCTTTATTAAAAATATGACTAGAATAGAAAAGTAAGTATTTTAATCAACAAGGACAAAGCAATCTAATTCCTCAAATGCGTAGCCAATAGATTTTAACTTTCCTTCTCATACTTCCATTTCTATATCTCTAAAGCTAGGGGCCTGGGGGCTTGCTGCCTAGACCTCCAAAACAGCTCTAGTTGCCAAACATTTCTCTCTACCCACTGAGTCACAACCCTAGTTCAGGTGCCCATAGTCTCTCCCCTGGACTATTGCAATATCCTTCCCATTGGCTTCCTTGCCTCCAGGTTCTCCCCATTCCAATCCATTATCCCTTTTGCTGCCAAAAATATTCCTAAAGCAAAAGCCTGATTATATCTTTCTCTTCTTTAACGTATTACAGTAGTTCCCTATGACCCATAGGATCCAAACTCTTCAGTTTGGATTTCAGAACCATTTACACTCTGGTCTTACACTACCTTGTTATATATTCCTCCCTTTTAACACTAGCCATATTGGCCTTCATACTGTTCCTAAACAATGCTACTTCTTGGATCTCCTTTGTTTTGCAAGAGTCTCCAATGTGAATAATCTGCTTCCCTTCTTCTATTCACTTTTTCTAATCCCTCATTTCCTTCAAGACTCAGCTCAGGCGCTATTTTCTACATTAACTCTTTCCTTATCCTACCAGAGGCTACTACATGCATATGGACATGCATATGTTTGTCTATATATGCATTCTCTCACACACAGAGAATCACACATGTTGTCTTCCTCTTTAAGAGGATGAAAACTCTTAGGGCATGACTGGTTTCAATTTTGCCTTTGTAATCTCAGTACTTGGCACGGTGCTTTAGGTTGATATAATTATCTTAAGTTTCAATGAGGAAAAGGAGGAGACATTTCATAATTAGTATAATATATATGTTTAGTTTGTTAGTATATTACAATATTTCATATGTTTGGGATATCCAATCTCAATCTCATATTGACATGAAAGAATAGTATCTAAGGCATTAGGGGCAGGGGCTTTCACTTCTCCTTTTTTCCTTTTCCTTGTTTTGCCTTTGTGTCCTCAGTGCCTAAGACAAAATTTTGTATGTTGTAGATGCTTAATCATGTTTGTAGAATTGAATAGAGGAAAATTTAAGTGAGATCTACATATGACAACCAGTTTAAACAGCAAGAAATTGATGGGTCAAAGGGAGAAGAAAGAATAGTTAAGTTCAGTGAAAACAGCAGAGCATTTTGACACAAAGTATTAGGAAAAGACTGGTTGAAAATAACTTCATATGATAGTTTTGATAGTTTGTAAATGTGTCGGGAAAACAGGGAGGCTCAGGGGAATAGAATTCTTTCTTTTAACCTATAGCTTTTTGGATCCCTATGCAGAGAAGGTCCTGGTTATCTTTTTTAAATGTTCTTATTCATTAGGAGACAGGTTGATTTACAGAATTCCATGTGGTTGCATAAGTGAGTTTAGAAAGGCTAGCTTTAAAAAGTGGCAAATGTTCTGCTTGTTGAATCTGGATTGTGTTACTGGAATAATGTTCACATCATCTTACACATAGGTGGGTTGAATACATGCATTGGAAGGTGGTAGAAGAACGGAGAGATTCAACTTGAAAGATGAGCCAAGCTTAACTTTCCATATAACTCGGCACAGGACTTGGAAAAACCTATAAATATGTGGTTTTTCTAACCCTGACTAATTCCTTTGGCATTAGATAATGTGAATGAACTCAAATGAAGCTATAGTATTAGAGCCAGTGGGGAGTCAGTCCTAAGCCAGACAGGTCTGCCATTTTGGAACCAAAGTGGTACTGTTCCAGAGCAAGCTTCTATGTGAACAGAGCACCACTGTGCAAGTAAGAAGGGTGGGATAGAGACCACAAATCAGGAAGCTGGCTCTGCTGCAATCAGCTGTGCCACTTGGACCAAGTCTCTCAGCCTCATTTATCTCATTTGAAAAATGAGAGTTCAACTAGGCAACTTCTAAATATACCTATCATGCAAGAAACATATCAGCTATTACTGTTTCCATTTTCAGAATTATTTAAAATTATTCTTCTTCATGCATTCTCCTTTCTAGCCAAAGGGGACTGCTGTTTTCCCTTAACAATTAAGATTTGGCATGTTTATTTATTTTAAAATTTTTTACTCAATCGCATGCTCATATTTTCTTTTGTATTTTTATGAGAATTCTTTCAGAAGAGTCAAATATAGTCAAATCTTACTAATTCAGAATAAGTATGTAGAAGGCCAATTGGAATATTCAAATTTTGACTTATGGTATATGTTTAAAGAAATGAATTACCAAAATTAAATAAATGCCATTTGCTTGATTTTGATAATAATACATATTGAACAAATGTATAAAATAGCATTCTATATTCATGTAGAACAGTGATTAGCAAAGTGTTTTACATATCTTATCTCATTTGAGCCTCAAAATCACCCTATATCATATGTGCTATTATTAACCCTGTTTTACAGATGAGGCTCAGAGAAATTAAATGCCTTGCCCAGGGTCTCACAGTCAATACTTCAAGACAGGAATGAAATCCATTCATTCCTGATTCCGAGATTCATACTCTGTTTACTATGTAACACTGCACAGTAAGTAAAATAAGTTAATGAAATCAAATGTTTTAAATTCTAACTTCTCTATATTACATAGAAAGATCATAACCATAACAGTATTTTTCATAGAAAAACTGACTGATACATCCAGAACTCAAAGGCATCTTCAAACTTCTGTGGTTTTTTTTAAATTTTTTAAAAAATGTTTTTGGTGAGGCAATTGGGATTAAGTGACTTGCCCAGGGTCACACAGCTAGTAAGTGTTAAGTGTATGAGGCAGGATTTGAACTCAGGTACTCCTGAATCCAGGGCCAGTGCTTTATCCGCTGTGCCATCTAGCTGCCCCTTTTGTGTGTTTTTTTTAATACTTTAGACTTATTCACCCCTTTCTATTAAGACCCTAAACATTTTGTTAGAAAAAAATTGCAGTAGTCAGCTTGGTGGCACAGTGGATAGAGTGTTGGGCCTGGAGTCAGGAAGATTTGAATTCAAATTCAGACTCATATACTTAATAGCCGTATGACCTTGGGCAAGTCACTAAAGCTATGTTTGCCTTAGTTTCCTCAACTGCAAAATGGAGATAATAATATGACCATCCTACCAGGGTTGTTGTACAGTGGCTGGTATATAGTAGGTATTATATAAATGCTAGTTTTTATTATAATTAATTTTCTTTTTTTATTTTCCCCAATGAGGAATATTTTCTTCATTACCAATTCTAAATCAACTGTGTGCAATTTAATGCATTTTTCCCTCTTTGAACACATGTGGAGACTGTTAACAGTCAATATATTTGACAATATATATGACAGAGAAAATATCAAACTTGTGTAGACTTTTATATGTTAAAGACAGAGTTGAAGTCTGACTGAGAGAACAGGGACAGTGGGGGTTAAGGGGGGGGGGAACTAAACCATACCTTGAGCTGAGACTAAATGGGGGAATAAATGAACATGAATTCATAAATTACATGATATTGTCAACAGAAGCATAGGAGGAGCTATGGAGCAGAACCCTAAATGCCTGGTGTCACTTCTTCCCATTCAGCACCCCCTGTGTACCGCTAATATCTTTCAAACTTTAGCAGTGGTATTTCAAAGCATCACTTCTGCTTGGTTAAAAAATGGATTGTTACATTAAAGGGTCCTGAAGGAAGACAGGCTCACTGGTCATTTGATCTCTCAAGTATTCTGGCAGAATCTAGCCATTGTCAATGAAAAAGAGAATCTTTCTGCTCAGTTGAAAAATATTTCTGTACACTGAATGAAGTTTCAGATGGGTAATTTCTACTCTTCTTCTTTCCTGAATTGTTAAAATGACATTTTAAAGGCTCTGTTCATTTTGGCTACGTTTATACTGGAACTAATATCTCCACGGAAATGCTGTACTGTGTCTAACTGAATTTAATAGCTACTGAGAAACCATTACTTCCTTCCCTGATATGTAAAAAGGTATAAAGTTATAATTTGGTGTACTCTAAGGGAACAAAAAGCAGCTATGGTTCTATATCTTAAGATCCAAATGTAATATTTACTGGTGTTGCCATTGTGACAGAACCGAATTATCTGCATTCAGGAGATATGTATCATATCTATTTTTTTCATCCCACCAAAATGTACAATTGTTAGAAATTGTATGGCAGTGGAAAAAAGATATGAACTGCATTTAGTACTCATTTAATGTCAAGAAACCAAAAGAAACATCTTTACAATGTCAAATGAAACCCTGTGGAAGATTTATCAAAGGACAAGTTTAGCAATCATACAGGTTAAGAAGCCATGAAAGGGTTGCAATCTGTACTGTTGGAAAATCCATGTCAATAAAGTCATAAATCTCATCTCTTTCAATACTGGAGCACTGAAATCAACAATGGATGTTCTATCTATCCTACCTACATACCTACCTCACTGAGGAGTTGTGATAACAACCCTCATTTTACAATAAGTCAATAAATATCAATACGTTTGAAATGCTAACGCATACAAGGCATTCTCAGGACTCCACTGTTATTTCTGTACTCTTAAACCCATCACACAGTGACCCCAGGACAGAGGACTTTAAAGGCCTGTTGTTACTAAAGCGCAAATACCCAGGCACTTCATAAAGTTAACAATTCAACATTCTTTGAAATTTTCCTCTGCCCATGTTTGACAGAAACTGAGCAAAGCCAATTTAGTCAAGCAGCAGGCATTGAAGTGGGCACCTTGGTAGACATTGCCAAAGAAATCTTCCTCACTCAAATTACATTTGCACACCCCATTTTTACCAAATTCTCTTGTTTAAGGGGTCAACCCTTCCCTGTTCGATTTTCCTTGAAATGTTAGATTTTTAATGAAGTACAAGAAAATCTGACAAGGAAAAGGCTATTCTTCTTCTTCCTTAAAAATAACTACTTATGCCAAGTAAATAGAAAAGCATTTCAGTATTCGTCCTTTGACAGAAAGGTTGCTGATTATCTAGGTGGTTTAGTATAATTTCATGCTGATTATCAAAAGTAATAGATTGGGCTTCATGATCTCTAAGGCCCACTCACCTCAAAACACCGTGATCCTACCAAAACAGTTTAGGTCAATTGGGCACTGATCTCCACCTTTTAGATGGCAGATCCTGATAATATACTATGAGCATAGAAACTTTGACAGTACTTCATGTTTTAGCTAGCATAGAAGGTCCTGTGACTACCATGCCCTCATTCAAGTAAACTATTTCTTTAGCTATGATTGAAAACCAGACAAATTTGTTCAAGATAGTTCCTGGAATCATAGATACCTTAAGCCAACACAGCGTTCCTTACATTTCCCTTTTCCAAAGATATAACAAGTTTCTTACTGAAGAATTGCACAATGCCCAAATGAGTAATGATTGTTTTGGACTCTAATCTTCGTATCAACACTACAAGAAGAGAAATGTGTATTTATATGTAAAAAAGCCTTTCATTCTGCCTTTATGCAAGGAACAGTTTTATTTAAACAGATATTTATCAAGCAGGGGTATAATGAATGGATGCCTTTTCAAGTAATGAGCAATATTTAATTATTCTTTGACTACAAGTTCAAAACCTATCTAAATGATTAAAAAACACACATAAAACTTAACAATTACAATCAACTGGATATTTTAACTATACTGTGACACATGAACATGCCTTAATACTTTGATGGCATAAATATCAATGGCCCAGATCTCAAAAAGAAAAAAGGCTACTTTCTGGGACTTGGGATTTTCAAAATATCATTAACCCTTACAGTTCATTTAGGTTATCCTTAACATGAGGCTGAAATGTCTCTAAGAAATGAATTATTCATTAACTCATCAAGGTTTGGCCAAATACTCTGGAGGAGCATGGTGTAGTGGATAGGGCACTGGACAAAGTCAAGAAGACTTGGATTTAAAGCCTACGTAAGACACTTACTAGCTGGGTGACACTTTACATGTCACAACCTCTCTGTGCCTCAGTTTATTCATGAGCAGCATGAGGTAAATGGGCTTGACCTCTAAGGTCCCTTTTAGCTGGAAATCTATGATCCTATCATAAGAACAGAAAGAATTATAGACCAGGAAGAGAGACCATCAAGTTGAAACTACTCTTTTTAAAAAGGGAGTAACAGAGACCAGAGAGGAAAAAAGATTTATCTTAGTTAAGGCAGCTAGTTAGTGATAGGATTCAGGACAAAAATTTACTTTCCTGTTCTTTGGTTCAGTGAGTATGTAAGTTAAGGATCTGATTAATGGTCTCTTAGTAATTCACTTTTGTAACTATATTTTTGTTGCAGATGCAGGTTCAGACTATAAGGATACCAATGAAAGCCTTAAGATGGTATTTAATGAGTAGTACTTTTATGGTTTGAGTAAGTCAATGTACCTCCATAGTGAGAGCACATATTACCTTCCCAATACGACAACAGAAAAACCCATCTGAATAATAAAATCTTACATTGTGAGGATTGCATTTTCTGCTCCCAATTCTACCAGCTGCCCACTTATATAAACTAACAGAAATTTATAATGCAATAGTTGTGGGAAGATAAAATAACACAACCTATGAAAGCTATATGATGAGTCGATTATTTATTCCAAAGTGATATACCTTTGAAAAAATTAAAGACTATAACTAGGTTACTTAATTTTAAGTATTTCTTCCCAAAATGGGAAATAGGAACTTAACGATCAGAGAAATTTGCATAAAAGGCAAAATCTAGATCTTACATTGTAACGTTGGTACAAGTTTCTATTGTATTGTCCTTGGTTCTTTTCATTATCTATGTGCTTCCCTATTAATAAAGTTATACACTTTGGTGGACACTAAATCTTCTAGGTCATGGAATCACATTGAAATTTATCCTTAAGGTCCTAAAATCTATTTGTAACTCACCCATGTTATTAAGGAGTCACTTGGGTACTGGGAAGATTGTTGCTTTGGGGATGAGTGTTAATATTGCTTGGTGCTAAATAGGCATGAAATTATTAAATCAGTAGGCTATTTAGTATGAATTGAAATGAAAGGGCTTGAAGAAGATATTAAGGGAAGAAGCTACATCGTAAAAAGATTAAAATTTGTTACATGTGCATGTTCAAGACCTTATTTATGCTACTCACTATTTGTGTATGATTTCTGAATGTTATAAAATATAATTACTATCATTTGGAAACTCAGTAAAAGTCACCTACTCACTATTCTCTTTAGAGTTGAGAAATGGTAGGCACGGTCTAAACAGGGACAAAGCCAGACAAAGTCATGGTTTGGACAGGCAGGGTCAAAAGAGATCATAGTCATTGGCAGGTCTCAGGTTATGGAAATAGTTGATACAGACAGGAATGATCTATTTCCCTACTATTTTCAACATGAAATTCTCAGCTTGTGCTGCAGGAAGACAGGAATTTGAAGGGCATTATTTATTAAGCCATGCAGGCTGAAAGCCAGTCAGAAGTCAGAACCAGGGACAGCTCCAAAGAAAGCTAGAAGCAGCTCTGCACTAAACTAACAGAAATGAGCTGAGGAGTGAGTGAGTGAGTGTGTGTGTGTGTGTGTGTGTGTGTGTATACACATGTTTGTTTATTCTACGGGCATTTAGGTCTACACAGAACTTACTTTGACAAAGCTGGGAGTATTATCATCGATACCTGTGGTTTAGGTTGTTATTGTCACTGTCATTATTATTATTAATAATAATAATATAGTGCTTTAAGGTATACAATGGATTTTATATACATTATCTAATCTGATCATTATTTTCCCAGGAGTTATGAGTGAGCTTTGATGGGGGAAAAAGGAGAGTTAGCTCAGCATTGGTATATCATGGAAACTTATAACTCCATAAAGGGATCATGGTCCTAAGAGCAAGACTCCTGGTTTTGAGGCCCACCATTTACCACTTTAATAATGTATTCAACTGGTTCAATTTCTCCACTCTAGAAAGTGGACAAGAGGACAATAAATTTACCATCCATAAGAGAGACTTTCTATTCAGCTCGGACAGGCAACTACAATGGTGGCCATTCATTTGATATAGTCACATTTATATGCCCCTGTGAGATCAGAAAAATAATCAAGGAAATTTCTGGTACCTCCTTTTCTAACTTGGGTTCTATTAACAACATTCTATTCATCCTACATTTTACTGTTTCCACTTTTTTCCTCTGATAGAGTAGTAAAAAAATGAAAACAAATGTTAAAAGCTAAAGTATTATTTTTTAAAGAAACGAAGGAAAATATAGTCCATTTAAATTTGTTGAAGGTCAAAGTGGTTTCTCTTTTGTGCAATCCAGGTCACCCACTTCTATCAGGAAACTGCTGCTTTTACTTAGAAGAAGATGCAATAACATCCTTGATGATATTTACAAGGTGATTGCCTATTAGTTGTTGATTTTCCTTGATAAATACTGAGACAACATTTGAAACATCAAAATTTATACTTATTAGAGAAGGTTACAACCTTATTTTCTTTGTATTAATGACCACAAAGAGTTGCTATAAATATTTTTGTACAATTTTTTCAACCTTATTTTCTACATAAGTATAATATCTGAGATCAAGGAGATGACGCAAGCAAAAATACCATGAAAACTACCATTTGTGACTGAAAGGTGGGTACTTCTGCAAAGAAAAATCCAGGTGCAGATTTTAAATGACAGGAAATTAAATGTTTACATGTTCATACTAATGAGAGTTGCTGACTTAATAACAAATAGAATAATCAGTTTACAGCAACTTGTGACAGTTTCCTGTTATCGTTCAGCAAACTAATCACTTCCTCCCTTGTCAGATAGAAATTTCTTTAAAAAGAAACATTACAGGAAATTCTGTCTGGTCAGAAAGATGCTCTGGTGGTTAAATACATTTTCTTCTTACACAATCTGCTTCTCAGCATATGTGCTATTCAAATTACTGAGGTGTTAATTTGGGGGAGAGGTTATTTTCTGAATCTTGAAAAATATAACCCAATGTACTGAATTCATGAATGTTATCATATTAACAACTACAACTTAGGAGTTTCAAAGGAACAGTCATTAGAACATTTTCTGAAATAAAATTATCATTAGACACATCGAATGACTTACAGTGAATATATTTCCATAGGGAGAGATGTTTATGCAAAAATCACACTGCTGGATGTATTCTGAGCTCATAATTTTATGAGGATAAAACTATTTTTTAAATCTATATACATGTACCTTTAAAAATAATGTTTAATTGTCATTTTGGATGCCACAGATTTTCTGTATAGCTATAAGTCATGGAATTGTCTCTAAAGAGTTAAAAAATTAGTATCACAGGACAATAAGGAAGCACATAGAATAAATATACATCTAAAATAAAGGACTGCAACATGTTGCAAATAAGAACCTTCTAAGTGGAAGAAAGGATGTTATTAAAGAAATATAAGATTGAAGAAGAAAATGGCATGTTCACATAATAAAAGAAAGTGAGAGATAACTGAATGACAGTCCATGCAATCTGCTTGTAGGAAGGCTCCAAACATGTTAGGCAGACCCCCTTAATAAATTTGTTGGAGGACATGGACAAGATTCACATAGGATGAGAAAGGATGGATCATGGATCAGATTTAATGTACATCACTGGTTGAAATATCTTCACTGAGATCATAGATCCATTTGAATACTGAATTTGAGAAGCAAGAATAATGAAATCTCAGCTGGAAAGAACTGCAGTGGCCAACCAGTCGAACCCATTTCTGATGAAATCCGAGCAGCAGCCTTATCTTATCTTATCTTATCTTATCTTTCCCTCTTTCTGCTCCAAAATAGATGACAGAAATGGGAGGCAAAAATATAGCAAGGAATAGGCAAGTAGATATTTTTAAACCTCACTTTATACTTTAGGATTCATTTATCATATATTATATTGCTAAAATCTTGGGTGTGACTCTAGAGAGAGAATAAGGGGGAAGGGGAGAGAGTAAGCATTTATATAGCACTTAATATGTGCTAAGTGGTTTTTGGTGAATTTTATCTCATTTGATATTGACAACAAACTTGTGAGGTAAGTGCTATTATTATTACCATTTCACAGATGAAGATGCCAAGGCAAACAGAGGTGACTTGCCCAGAGTTACACAGTTCGTAAGTGTCTGAGGCTGGATTTGACTCCATGTCTTCATAACTCCAGGACCAGCACTATGCCACCAGCTGCCTCTTAAAAAGTACAATCACTGACTGACCAGTGCTGAAATTCAGCTCAGGATACAATGAAAGGATGTTGCTTTGTCATTTTTCACCCTCTCCTTCCCCCCCTCTTTTGGGTCACAGAATTAAGTACAGAGTCTATGTTGCTAATTACTACTCGCACAATACTTTTAGGAATTTCATGAAAGGTATTTCTTGCTATGTATGATGAATTTCAAATAGCCAGTGCTAGGTATGCAGAAGGACCCACTGTGATTTTTCATTAGTTGGAAAAACATTCCTCATGCATTTAAGTATGACATAGCTACATTAACAAAGCAATTACAGGGGCAGCTAGGTGGCACAGTGGATAGAGCACTGGCCCTGGATTCAGGAGTACCTGAGTTCAAATCCGGCCTCAGACACTTAACACTTACTAGCTGTGTGACCCTGGGCAAGTCACTTAACCCCAATTGCCTCACTAAAAAACAAAACAAAACAAAACAAAACAATTACAGAGCACATTGCTACTCAAGAGCTGATCATGGCTAGATTTTAAATTGCTTTAATATCAAGAATATATATCACTGGTCATAATTACAGAACCTCAGAAGAGATGTAGGGTTGCTTCTCATGTATTGTTTTTAACTTTTATAATCATGACGTTTTCATGGCACTTTAAAACAAAACCAATGACCCCCCTCTTCAGAATTGTTCTACCTCTGTGTTGTGGAATTCAAAATACATGGAACATCACATGTGTACTAGATCAAATCCCCAAGAGAGGGGTAAAGCAAAAGCTACTTTTTAAAGTAAATTAATATCCTTTACAAAGGATAGCATGCCATAGGGAACATTAAAGGTCACCGTGGGGGCTGCATGACTGAGAGCTCTGTGTTCGAATAGCAGCAACACCAAATGCAAAATCAGAGCAGTGGGCTCAAATGATGTCTAGATTTCAAACCCAATTGCCTTATCAGTGATTATTCTTCCTCATCATCTACCCAAGATTGCTTTAATATAATATCTATCTATCTATCTATATAATAGGTAATAGTGTCATTTTATGTAATATGTAATAGTATAATATTCTACCAGAGCTTGCATTAGTATATTATAGTAAAATGCGATAGTATAATATTAAATAATACTTAATAGAATTATTATTTTCTTTGATCTGTAGAACAGTCTTGTTGGATAGACAGAAAGAGAAGTCTGTTAGGGTGGCAGTATGGAGCTAGGAGGTCATAATAACCTCTCAGATAAATATCAATAGCATTCATTTTGATTACTGCTGTTCTTGTCATTATAATCAGAACAAACATTTAATAATCTAATCATTTTTATATTTATTAAGAATCTAGTTCATGGATAATTAACCTGGGGTTCACAGACTTACAAATGATCCAAGAATAGATTTTAGGGGGCCAATGACCTTTGTCACTCAAAAGACATTCATTAAGAGTCCAATATGTGCCAAACACTGTGCTGAGCACCACAGATACAAAGAAAAACTGAAGACAGTCCATACCCCAAAGGAAATTTTCATGGAAAAATACTTCTTTATTATTTTCACTCACTTCTAACTGAAATTTCATATTTCTTTCAATGATTTAAAAGCATCATCTCCAGAAGAGGTCCATAGGCTTCACCAGATGACCAAAGGCATCCATGAAACAAAAAAGGTTAAGACCCTGATCTAATGAACCTTTGCTAAGCATCAGGCACATATTTTCTGTTCCAAAGAAATGCATTGCCCTCTATTGTTTCATCCTTTTGGCTTTGCTTTATTGTGTCATGATTTCTCATAAAGTCATTAGCTTCCATTGGCTTGATACTAATTCTTAAGCAGCCTGTTCCAAAGAATTAGAGAAGCCACTGTTCCCTTCCATGGCTGAAAAGTATTTTGTGCTAAAGCTTGATAGTTTGAACTTCTTGGGATTCTCGGAAATAAGTTTTCCATTTCTTTCACACTTTCTCCTCCACCCTTTCTCTCTATCACAGCCACAAGCAAAACTGGAACTTTTGTTCTCAGATTCTTATAGACCATTATCATTGTATTACTAGTAGAACAAATTTATAGGCAACTAGGTGTTACACTGCATATGTTGCTGGACTCGGAGTCAGGAAGAATTGAGACCAAATGTAACCTCAGATATTTACTAGTTATGTGACCCTGGGAAAGTCACTTAACCTCTGTTTGTCTTAGTTTCCTCATCTGTAAAATGGGGGATAAAAACATCACCTACCTCCTAGAGTCATAGAAAGGAACAAATGAGACAATAATTGCAAAGCACTTAGCATAATGCCTGGCACACAGTAAGTAATAAATGTTAGGTAATATAATTATTATTTTCTCATTACAATTACTCAAAGAAGAGGAATTTATAGGGATTTGGGAGTCAGTAACCTTTTAAGAAATTTTTATGCCACTGCTACCCCTCTCCTGATATTTTATCACGTAGTGGTACCTGATTCTGAAGAATCAATTAACAATGCATTCTGTATTTTTATTATTCCAAAATTTACCTTGAATGAACAAACTCTAGTATTTCTCCTGAATTAAATACAAAAGAAAAGCCTGAATTTTGTTGAACATATAAACTGCAACAAAATTTGTTTGGAAAAGCATGGATAAAAACACCCCAAAGTTTGATGGTTATGAGAAAGAAAGCACAATTAGGAGGGGTTTAGGAAAATCTGTGCTCAAAAATTCTGAGTGTTGTTATTTTACAGACAGAGAAACTGATTTTCAGAGGGGTTTTGTAACTTTTCCAAGAAATTAGTTTCTTAGTATATCAAGCAACATCCTCAACAACAACAGAGATTAAAGTACTTTCTAAAGTCAATGAACAACAAGAAGCAAGAACTAATGGCAAAAAAGGCAAGTAGAGTCTAGGGTCCAAACTACAAGCATCCTATTTACCACCTTTTAGATAAGATATTGGAATGCATTCTTGCTCATGAAATTCAAACTTTTTAGAGAAATACATTTTGAACAATTGTTTTGAATAATGTATTTTGGTTTTGATTCCCCACCCCATCTCTGGGCTAAGTAGAACTCCATCCACACATGTGAACTGGTAACTGAAATTTTATAGTGTTAAGTTTGCCTATTGGCACTAAGAAATTAGCAACTAGGTGGCTCAGTGGACAGTGCCAGTGGAGTCAGGAAGATCCATTTTCCTGAGTTCAAATTTGACCTCAGACACTTGCTGTGGAATCCTGGGCAAGTCACTTAACTCTATTTGCTTCAATTTCCTCATATATAAAAAAGAGCTGGAGGAGTTAATGGAAAATCACTCCAGTATTTTTGCCAAGAAAACTCTAAATGGGGTCATGAAGAGTTGGACATGACAGAAAAATTACTGAGCAACAGCAATGGAAAAGGAACTGAGAGATTAACACATTTGCCCTTGATCATGCAGCTAGTATGCATCAGGGGCCAACTCAAAGCAAGGTCTCATAGATTGCAAGGTCAGCCAGCCTTCTGTTGATTATGCCACACTGTCTAATTTAGTTACAGAATTTCTTAATTTAGACTTAGGTGAATTGAATGTCCACACACACACATATATATTCCCCAAAGATCTCTTTTTCAAGTTATGAGAAAAAGTAGTATCCCAGAAAAATCTCTGTGAAGCTGGATGGAGAAAATTCCACACATCAAAAAGAAATGGGGGCAGCTAGGTGGCACAGTGGATAGAGCACTGGTCCTGGATTCAGGAGTACCTGAGTTCAAATCCGGCCTCAGACACTTAATACTTACTGGCTGTGTGACCCTGGGCAAGTCACTTAACTCCAATTGCCTCACCAAAAAAAAAAAAAAAAAAGAAATGGGGGGGGGGGTGGCAGTGAGGTGGTACAGTGGATAGAGTACTGGCCCTGGAGTCAGGAGGACCTGAGTTCAAATAAGGATTCAGACACATGACATACTAGCTGTGTGACCCTGGATAAGTCACCTTCCCTTCATTGCCCCACTTTAAAAAGAAAAAAAAGAAATGCATGATAATGAAGTCAGGATAAGAGTGAAGCAGATTTTTGACCAACATGATTAACCTACTGAAGAGATGGTGATTATGATCAAGAAAGTAAATAGGCTGAATAGCTGTGAACTCATCAACAATTATTCTTTTTAACATTAATATATATTTTTCTCATCAGAAATAGAAATGTTGAGGAGGAAAATACTTAATTTTTACATTTTAAAAATCCTATTATAATGGTCTTTGGCACAATCAGACATATATGAATTTTTAAAAGGTGAGACAATGATTTTATGCACAAGACATGTCTTAAAGGAATAATAAATCAACTAGATAAAGCTACATTCTTACCTAAATCAAGGTATATTGAAATCCTTTCTACAGATATTTAAAATTACTCTAAGGAAAGTTTAGATCTAAATACCACTGCTGCTTTTTTGCCTTATGCAATGAATAGGACATTCATTGGTCATTAAGTGGCACTGAGATGGATAGAGCTCTGGGCCTAAAGCTAGATTATGAAGGACTTCACATTTCACAGTAATTTATCTTTGCTCCTAAAATTACTGGGGAGAAAGCAGAGGTTCTTGAGCAGGGGAGTAAAATTGTTAGACCTATATCACTTTGAAAGCTATGTGGAGGACGGGTTGGTAGGTTGGAGACTAGAACCAGATAACAAAATTGGGAAACGATAGCAATTGGTTAGATGAAATGCGATGAGGGCTTGCTGTACTCATGTGAGTGAAGAGAGGGGGACATATATGAGAACTATAGAAGTAAAGTCAATAAAAGTTAGCAACTCATTGGATAACGGGGGACAGTGAGTGAAAAGAAGAATCAAGGATGATTCCAAGGATGTAAATCTGGGTTACTGGAAGGATGAGAACACTGGGGAAGTTGGGAAGAGGGGTGGGTTTGGGGAGAAATATGTGATGAATTTTGTTTTGCTTATGTTGAAATTTAGGGGCCTATGGACATTCAGAGCAAAATTGACCATGTAGCAGGTGCCCTTCTCTCCTAGAGCAAGGAATCTCTCAAAGAATATGCTGTGCTGAGGCAAGAGACAAATAGGACTTCAACTATACTTCACTGCCAAACTACTCTTGCTCTTCTCACCTGTAATTCCCAGATACCATCCTGCAATGCTTTGACTAGACAACAGCTCTGTCCAATTCTATCTGATTACAGAAAAGTGGATAAATCAGGATAGTCGTAGCCCCTCCTGAAATGTTCTTGAATCACAGTTTATTTTAATACTGAAATATCATAGACTTGATAAATCAGTTTTACTTGATAAGTGAAATGTAGGTATAACTGTGGTCAAGTTGCCTACCTCCCAATGAATAAATACACATAGCTCTATTGCTAAAATATTAGGCCAGTTCATCCAAGTTAAACTAGTAGTAATTCAAAGAGGTTATAGGTATTGGTTACATGGTAAAATAGATCTCTTTTGAGTCGCTTTATTCAACTCGGTTTGTTCTAGTGTGGTGTTTATGGCTATCTCCCTCCACGCCCCGACTGCTGATTCTTTGTTTTTATGCTCCTGCTCTTACTGCTGTGGTCCTTTTTGTTTTCCTCTGTCATTATTCAATTTGCCATAAAGAACTAATGTCAATTTCCAATAAAATCGCTTTCCAGAAAAGCACACTAAGTTCTTTCCATTACACACGCAGTTCATCCAAAAGGAGTCAAATCTCCAAGTATAGGTGCTCAGTGCTGTGTCTTGGGCTGATTTAAAGGAGAGAATTTTCACGTCCTCTCAGCCTTCCCTTGTCTCTCCCAGGTGGCCCTGAATGGGGTTAATACTTTGAAGAATGAGACTGATACAGTGTCTAGAAAATACATAAATATTCAGACAATCTGAAAGATGCCATGATTCTCCAGGAAGAATAATCACCCACAAGAGATGCATATGTGACTTCAGCACCCATCCATTTTTACTTTAAACCTGCCCTTTGCTAAATCAGCTCCTTTGTCAGTTAGGCAAAAGAAAAAAAAAAGGAAGCATAACAATGCATTATTGGAGACAGCACTTTGATATGGCTCTGGCTCTCCCAGCTATTCTGTCTGTATATCCATCACACAAGATGGCATCAAAGACAGTAAGAACAGCATTTTATTTCAATTGGATTTATTTCATGACAGATGAAAACGAGTTATAATTCTATATCAAGTAGCTTCTGAGCTTTAACCTTCTGTATGAGATGTGAAGCCTTATGTTCCACCTATTTGAATAAGCCTTTAAGAGACAACTAAAGCTATAAGTCAACAGTGAGAATGCTGGAATGTTTGACTGAGCAATGGTTTCTTCATCATTTGAAAAATCCATTGAGCCACAGAGATCACAATCCAGTTTTAATTTGGTAGACAAGTCGTGGAGGCTGTGATAGGGCAGCTAAGAAAAGCAAATGCAATCTTACAATGCATTAGAAGAAGCAGAATGCTCAGATTGGGAAAGTCATTATCCTTCCATACTCTGCTGTGGTCAGAGCACATCTGGAGACACAGAAGGTAGTGACAAATTCCTTGAGAGTCCATGCCATATAAGAATCAGTTAAAGGAAAGAGGCATATTTGGGCTGGAAAAGAGAAGATGGTGGGAGATATCATAGCTATCTTAAAATATATGAAGGGCCCTCACCAGAAAGAGACATTATTTAGCTTATCTTCAGAGGGCAATGTTGTTTATCCTTCATTTACAGCCAACCATGAGCTCAGGATGATATGACTTGCAGTGAATTGGATTTAAGTGAGGGAGTGCTGTACAAGGTCACCAACCTCACCCCCTCCTCCAGGGCCATCTGGGACCAGGAGACTGGAGATAGCAACAGACGTTTAAGACAATTAAGGTTAGGTGACTTGCCCAGGGTCACACAGTCAGCAAGTGTCTGGGGTGAGATCTGAACTCAGGTCCTCCCAACTTCAAGGTCAGTGCTCTATCCACTGTGCCACCTAACTTCTCCAACCAGTTACATCAGTGTCAGCTATGATGATTAAAGTCATCATTATCTTTATTAGCTAAAGGGAGAGATTTTGTTTAGCTAAAACAGATGGGAAAAGAGATCTGCATTGGTGTAGGGAGTTTTCTACACCATGAATTCCTTACACTGATGAAATCACAGATCTGGACCCCTCCCCAATAGGCTATGCAAAAAGCATCTTAATGATGGCTTAAAGTCAACAGCAAAAGAAGTCATTGCTTTCATGCCTTTTCTTAAGTTGTTTAGAACATTTCAGCATTCAGGGCATCCATGAACTGTTCAAGAAGTGCAACAGAGGCTAAAACACACATCTGCTAGGCTGTGCAGTAAGTATATAGACAGAATGTCCTTTTAGTCAGAATGCTTAAAGTATCGAACCAGAACAGGAAAGTGAGGCACATATGACATTTTATTTTATTGGTGACTATATGAGCATTACTGAAAACCAACCAAAAAGGGGGGAAAAGCACAAGAATTCCCTTGAGAATTTGTATTCTCTGGCTTCAAACCATGATTGGCCTTTTCTGGACAAAGCCAAGGTCCTTGGGAGATTGTGCCAAGACCTACAGTTTACTTCCCAATGAATATTCGTATAAGATTTTGACTTTAGTTCCATGCAGTGTCTTGACTCTAAAATAACCAACCTGAATCCTGGCACCTAGCTCCCCCCCACTGCAAATGTAGTTTACAGGTGATGAAATATTATATACTTTAAATTCTAGGGTTGAGAACCCACTGCAATCCTGTGCTAGCTCAGCACAAAAGCCCTTCACAGATGCTGGTATACACATTTTGGTTCTCCGGCAGGTCTGTGCTACCACACATCTGCTAAGGCGGCGTGGTGCCCATGCACCAGGTAGAGTGAGAGACTCAAAACACATGGGTGTCAAGCCCACACAGGTTCCTGATGCTAGACTACAGAATACAGAAGTGACATTTCAGTGATGTGCAAAACCTTTGGTTGGAAGAGAAGTAGTAATTCAATTCAAAATCTGAGTGATGCTACCAGAAATTATAACTGACTACACAATAACCATTTTTCAAACCTTTTCCACTGTTATATGCTCCACCCAACCTTTGCATGTAAACCCAGTTAAGTCTCTAAGCAAAGTACATACATGGGCAGGAGATACATATACATACATATATAGATTTACATGAATATATACATATATATACATATATACATATATGATCTCACTACAGATACACCTGAAATTGTCGTTCCAAAATTCAGGTTTTGATATGTGCAAGCCCCCTATAGGGCTCAACCTCTGTCTCGCTATAGTTCTCAATAGCTTAAGAGGATGCTAATGGGGTTCCTTTCCTTCATACAGCCTGTTAGCCCATTCACAGTTGCTTTAGCACTAGGCTAGAAGAGGCTCTGCAGCCAGCCAATTAAATAGGCTACAACCTGAGTTAAGGGTGGATTCAACTGCCAGGATATTTGACCAATAATTCAATCTCACTTTAGCATTTGCTAACATTGATGGTATTTTTCTAGCACTCTCCACAGAAGATTACAGATCATAAAACTACACATTTTTGATGAGAAGATCTCAAAATTCCTGAATCAAGCCTTTGTCCTGGGTCCTTGCTTAATCGCCTCATCAGCTGCCATGGACTTGATTACCCTCTTTAGGAAGATGGTTTACTGGTCGATATTTCCAGTCCTAGGCTCAAAAGACTGGCAAAGTTACCTGCTTGGCTGCAAAATTCTCAGCCATTAGAGTAACAGAGCCGGGACTGATGCCCCCTTCCTCTGACTCCAGATATTCTAATATACCACATTTCCCAGTTTCCTACTGCGCACTTGCCAGAGCACCATCCAAGAACTCTGAAAAGGCAGCTAAGCAGAGGAATACACTATTGGGGTGTAATAAAAGATTCTTGTACTGGACGGGAATATCTATGGGGATTTTATATAGACAAATTTTAATTTTAAAATGAAAGACCTTGTTAAGAGGTATATTAAGTATTTATAAAAATATAAAATATAAGTAAAAAGAGTATATATAAGTAAAGTCAGAGTGAAAATATAATGGTAAAGTATCCTCTAAATATGATGCTTATAAAATAACACTCAAAGCAGTTACACAAAAGAACTTGTTAAGGTCTTATGAGTCTTAAGATAAAAGGGAAAGACATTTCCTGGGGTTGTGAATGACATGCGAAGCACATTTTCAAGGCACTGGACCAGAGACACTTTAAGAATTCAATGTTTTAGAATGTTCTAAATGGGCATATTATATATTAGGGGAAAAAAAACCATTGGAACAGTAATGTAAAAAATAGTTTTGAGGCACAGGGAATGGAAATCTTGTAGAGATTCTAATTCTCCCGACAAGGCATCATTACATCATTATAGAATATACTAAGAAGCCTACCAATATCATTTTTATAGCTATTCCAAATCAAGTTTGACATTCAAGCTTCCACTGGCCAAGGCAATTACTTTATTTTCATAACACAAGTGTTATTGGATAATCCGTGAATAATGAGAGTTTGGGAACCTTTCACTCTAATAATCAATTAATTGTCACAGTATTTATTTAAAGTTTGAAGGTATCTTCTTCAATAAGAGCCAGCCAACCAAAATTATATGTGTGGTATGGCTCAAGTTAGTTACCTTCTGCCTGCATCCTTTACCCACAAAGACATCATGTTGGACACATGAATCTTGGCTAGGTCTTTGTTCCCATCACTGGTAAATGTGGCTATCCTCATACTATACGATGGTCTCATTGAAGACTACAAATGTATCTTGGACCAGAGAAAGGGAACGAACACGCACGCGCGCGCGCGCACACACACACACACACACACACACCAGCTACAGATGGCTGGGCTGACAAACACTTATCAAATAACTCCAGCACGTGCCTATACTGGGTTAAAATCCTGACATGTTTTAATTCTGAGGAAGAATATTACAGAGGCAATCCTCTTCTTTGGTCCCTTTTATTGTGTCCTATGGGACACAGATAGTACATGTCAGTGACAGTACAGAATCAACGCTTCCTTCCTCCATTGTATTATACTACACTACCTTTTGACTTACACAAAATAAGCACTTAAATGCCTGTTGGATTAGTTTATTATGGTACTACAAAGGGATTATTGGTAACTGGGCTCAGTTAGTACCTCACTAAATCAACACACTGTGTAAAACATACTCGCAGGTATTGATTGGCCCAGCTAGACAACTGAAGTCAGGGATTCGGAGGCCCTTGGTACTTGCCTGTTTTCTGAATGGACAAAGTGTAGCCAACAATATTATTTTGTTCCAACTTCTGGACACATTACTTAACTTGAGGGTTTGCTTAAGTAATGATGATCAACAATATGCTGACTTATAGTAAAATTTAACATGAGAAATAGGCTTTATTTTCTTTTGAACATCTGGAAAATTCATATCCTATTTTATATGAATAGAATACTGTGTGCAATTTATATATAAAACTACTGTATATACAGACAAAATTTATTACCTAAGAATAGTGCTTGAAAAACTGTTCTTTCATGTTACTAAGTTTTATATATTACTTTCCATTTAAGTAAACTATATATTTTTATAGGCAACATGAAAATGGTTTTAGACATAGTTTATATAAGCAGCAGCAACATTTAGTTTCACTTATGTCTTTGGGATGGTAACTTGTATAACTTTTTTTCTGTTATCATTCTCAAATAGTGCTAAAAATTAAGTTGGGCAAAACAATTTCTCTGTGGGAGATTATAGTTCAATGAGATCTAGGAATGTATTAGACACTAGGTGGTGCTGCAGTGGAAAGTGTTGGACCTAGCTAGAGTCTGGAAGACTCATCTTCCTAAGTTCGAATAGGGACTCAGACATTTACTGGCTGTGTGATCCTGGGCAAGTCACTTCACCCAGTAAAATGATCTGGAGAGTAAAATGGCAAACCACTCCAGTATCTTTGCCAAGAAAACCACAAATGGGGTCATAAAAAGTCAGACATGACTGAAATGGATGAACAGCAACTAAAAGGAATGTGTACAGAATCTAGGCAACAGGTCTTCCCTTCTCCCAAAAATGAATACCCAGCCTCAACAATCTAGAGGATCTCTTTTTAGTGCTCTTCTAGGTCCACCTCACCTTCCTATTATAGCACTAGGATTAAAAGCAATACTTTTAGCTGGAGAACATTATTTAGGGAACCCACTTGCTTTCCGTTTCACTGCTTAACTTGCATCTTAAGACTGATGTCATCTTACTGAGATATCCATTGTTCTGATTTGCTGAATTAGAGAGTTGGAATTATAAACCAGGTCAAAAATCTGCAAATACTTTTTCTGGTGAACAATCTTAATACAAAATAGGGGGCACCTAGGTTGCACAGTGGATAAAACATCGACCTTGGATTCAGGAGGACCTGAAATCAAATCTTGCCTCAGGCACTTGACGCTTACTAGCTGTGTGACCCTGTGCAAGTCACTTAAGCGCCATTGTCCCACCAAAAAGAATAATACAAAATGTACCGTGGAGATGACCAAAGAAAAGAAGCAAAAGATATGATAGTGTGCACTGATGGGATGTACACTGAATTTGAAGTAACAAGGCCTGGGCTCAAGACCTTGTTCTGACATTCTTTGATTTTGAATGGGTGACCTCCTCTCTGGGCCTCAATTTCCTTATTTATGAAATGAAGAGTTTGGACTTCCAGTTATAACACTGATAGAATTATTTCTATTCTTACTTTCAATAACTGGTTTTTATTTCCTCCTAAAACACAATCACACAATGGTTACATTAAATCAGACACTTGTAATGTATCCTCTGACAAAGATTTTATATAAAAATAAAAAAACCCCACAAAATCCCGGCATTTTGGGGAGTGTGTATGTGTGTTTATGTAGCCCAAAGATCGCAGGTAGTGGATGGGTAAGAAAATCAGGCAGAAGGTGAATAAATTTTTTATAAAGTTAAATCTAGTTGTCTAACCTGCAGTCATGGTACAAGCCTAAATTTAGCAGCTAATTAGGTGTGAACACAGGCCAGTAACTGCAGGCTCTGAGCCTCATCTATAAAATAAGGATAATCAAGTATATCCTTCCTTCCTACCTACCTCACAATGCTAGTGTGAGGAGATCACTGTATACCTTAAAGTGGTCTTTGAAATGTGAACTGTTATTAGTGTTAGTATTTTCTGTGCCAAGTTCTTGATCTAATTTAGTCTGGAAAACAATTGTCATTTCAGTAATATGAAAAAGAAGATTAGATTAACTCATTTGATTTATTCAATCCATTTCTTTTTTTTTTTTAAGTTTTTTTTTTTTTTTTTTTAGTGAGGCAATTGGGGTTAAGTGACTTGCCCAGGGTCACACAGCTAGTAAGTATTAAGTGTCTAAGGCCAGATTTGAACTCAGGTACTCCTGACTCCAGGGCCAGTACTCTATCCACTGCACCACCTAGCTGCCCCTCAATCCATTTCTTAACAACTCATCTCAAAGAAGTTAACTGTCTAGGCTACTAGGGGACACAACAGTGGATAGAGTGCTCACTGGACCCAGAGTCAGGAAGAACCGAGTTTGAATTCTGTTCCAGATACTACTAGCTGTGTGACCCTGGACAACTCGCATTATCTCAGTATGCCTCAGTTTCCTCACCTGTTACATTGGAACAATAATAATACCTACCCCCCACAGTTGTTGTGAGGCTCAGATGATCTGACGATTGTAAAGCACTTAGAACAGTGCCTGGGACAATTTAAGCACTATATAAATATTATTATTGTTGTTGTTGTTGTTGTTATAACAACGTAGATCTGATTATATGTTTATATGTGTATATCATATTTACACACACAGCCAGAAGAAATGATATTTCATAATTGTCTGCCCAATTTTGAACAAGTCTTATAAATGTTCTATTCTACTCGTCTCTAAATTCTACTATCTTTGGATCTCCAGCCCCTAGCACGAGACTTTTTGCCTACTAGGCACTTGATAAATGCTTGGAAAATTGAAAAAAGAAAAATAGTTACCACAGTCAGTGAAAAATGGAAGTTTGTTCATTTGTCATTGTTAGCATTGCTATAGCTGAAAACATTTTGGCAACTGGCTTAGACTAGAAATATTATCTGATGGACAATATTTAGTTGGCTGCTGTATCCTCTAGAATCTGAACACATTAAAAACAACTTAATTAAGCCAAAGGAAGGGAAGGTTTTTATTTCATATTGTTTATGGTATCATTTTCGTAGATTAAAGCCCCCTCTTTGCCTGACTCAAATTAAATTTGTATAATCTCTTACACATATACTTCTGGTATTGTTTAAATAAACTAAATCTCGTCATAATTTACTTTATACTTGCTGATGTAGCAACCAATTGAGCTGCAGTCTCATACTGATATAATGTGCTAATTTTTCCATGTTACTACTTTTGTAAATGATACATAAGGAAAATATGATGCAAAATAAACTCTAAAATCAGTATCTGCAATTTCCAATAAAATCCCATATGAGAATACACCTTTTCAACTGCACATAACTATCTTCCAAAAATACTAAGTGTCAAAATGAAATTACTAGATTCCATGAGAATCTGGCACTTAAATTTCTCTAACTCTGATATACTCTGAAATCAGAAGTACTATAGATGAAAGAGGCGGACTGAACCTTCCTGCCTTCCTTCATGTTCCAAACCATTTAACAAAGAAGCTGTGTAGATGAAAAATGAAATTCTATCTCCCCCAAATGTCAATTATCTTATACAATACGGGATTATTCACATATAAAATTCACTATATGATTCATTATGATTATGAATGTCAGAAGCTGAATTCAGGGGGATGTTTGTATTTTTGCCTAATTTCAATTCCCAAAGGAAATAGAATGCTAAGAGAAAGGGTGAAATCTATTTAAAATTAAACGGGTCAAATGAGTATAAGTTGCATATGCCATAGCACTAAACAAAAATTTTCAAAATAAAATAAGAAAGGTAACCAATTAGGACTTGAAAGGGCATCAGGCAGGAATCAATTTGTTTATATAATATTTGTACCTCTGGGAGTGAAGGGAAAGGAAACTCAGAAGTCCACAGGGAAATCTTTTGAAAAATTTAAATTCATGTTTTAAATGCATTGTTTTTCAACATATTTTTTACTTTTTACGTGTAGAATTTTATGATGGTCAAGAGAAGTTTCAGCCTTTTCAGAGTTTGGCAGGACTTGCGAATCATTGCACTTTGGATTAGGAAAATTAATTGTACTAGACACCTGACAGTTTTCTCTTACTGGTCTAAGAAAAGTAAAAAATATTTCCTCCTTTTCTTGTTTTTTTTTTTTTTTTTTGCTTTTTTTGTGGGGCAATGAGGGTTAAGTGACTTTTGCCCAGGGTCACACAGCTAGTAAGTGTCAAATGTCTGAGGCCAGATTTGAACTCAGGTCCTCCTGAATCAAAGCCCGGAGCTTTTGTCCGCTAGATGCCCTTTCCTCCTATTTTGATAGTTGCTCCTCATCTTCTAATGGTGGTTAATATTCAGACAGGCAGG
Organism: Dromiciops gliroides; assembly: GCF_019393635.1. Lineage (NCBI taxonomy): Eukaryota > Metazoa > Chordata > Mammalia > Microbiotheria > Microbiotheriidae > Dromiciops > Dromiciops gliroides. The sequence goes on along the minus strand of NC_057867.1, from coordinate 77,283,278 downwards.
AGATTGTGAATCACAATATTGCTTGTCTACATCAGTCAGAGAAATCTGGCTCCAGTTTCCTATAGTTATAGAGCTGGAAGGGAGCTTAGAGGTTATCTAATCCAATCACCCCATCTTATAGATGAGGAAAATGACACATCTAAAGGAAAAAGAAAGGTATTGTCAGAAGTGGAATTTTAACTCGCTCCTCCTGAATCCATAGTTCTTTTCACACCATGCTATGAAATCTTGATGGTATTTTTTCATCTGTGTGTCCATAGAACTTAGCATGTAATAGGCATTTAATAAATAGTTGTTGATCAAACTTGAAAATTTCTCAAAGTTTGTGATGAAGCAGAGTGGCAACATGATGGGAGACAAGGGTAGGTGTGTTTATGTGGAAGACAAGCCTCAGAATTGCCTTTCACAGGAAGGGTAAGATGCAACTCATCGTTCTCTCCATTTGGTTAATCATACAACCATGGGGGTCAGCCAACAGCCCCCCACTTTGGAGACCCCTCTCCTACATAATAGATACTGCTTTAATTATAGCTACTCACCAATACTGGGTTGGAAAACTCCCTGATGCAGCTTGCATAGCAGAGCCAACCATGATTGCACAGCCTATGACTTTTTTGGAAGTGTCAATCCTGTTATGTAACTACATGCAAGTTTCCTATACTAACAAGTACATGCATATTACTTCGAACAGCAATGTATGTAGCAAATAAAAAGCTTCTCACTGAATACTGGGATACAAACTAAAGCAAGGGAAGAAAGGCTGTCTGCTGTAATATTTTCAAGTCAGCAGTTATGATCAGCTTTTGCCTATTCTAATTTCTATCTGAAATCTAAGCATACAGTAATCACACCATTACCAAGTGACTATATGCACAGTGCATAAACATTTGCAAAATACTTTACATAGAATCATAGATTTTGAGCTGAAAGGAACTCCAAAGGCCATCTCATTTGATCCAATACAAATTGATGAGGACATCCATGATTCAATTAAATTTAAGCTGCACATACAATACGAATATGCTCCCAAAGGAATTTAGGGTGCCTTGAAAGATCATACAATGAGAACGTAAATTAGTTCAAGTGACACAGACAGGCTAAGATGGCATGCTATTCAGAGTACATTTTGTAAATTAAAACTATGACTATATTCCTGGGCGTAGACTAAAAGATACTAACTGCTGCTGCTGCTAGATTTGTATTTACAACAGGACAATTTTGACAAAATGTCATACCAGACAGAGAAAGTTACACATAGTCAAGCTGAAGAACAGACAATCTTCGGGGAGTATATGCTTCATTTATTGCTGGAACTAATGACCCCACTGAATTCTAGGTCTATTAGTCTTGTCTCAAGAACCCTGGATCTGAAAACTTTGTTATTAGTGACATCCTTCAGCTTGAATAATAAACTTTAGCAGGATGATTACTGTTTCTTTATTGATGTTTACACAAAGCATTTTCACTACTCTACACTTTCATAAAAATCAGGAGGCATATAATTATTCCCAAAGGAGCACATATTAAACCTTGAAGATGGCAATAACTCTTGACTATTTGCAAGAGAACTGTGGTACAGTAGCCCCTATAACTCTAGGGACAGTGCACATACAAGTTTAAATAATCTAGTCATTTCAGATGAGTTCCTCAAAACTCTTAGTTCCGTAAATTGAATTACTGATATGATCAATTGCATAGTCTTTGTTATCATGGGTTGTGATGCTTTTAGATATGTTAGAATTATTGAACAATGGATTGTGATATATACTAATTTTAATAAGTATATAGATCATCATAATGTCATAAGGCATATGTAAACCAATACAAAAGAAATTGGAAAAAAGTGATGAGTAGAGGAAAAGTAAAACTTTTTAGAATATATTTACATATATACATATACATATATGTACATATATGTACATAGACAGAAAGAAAGATAAACAGATAGATAGAGTGGATAGATAGAGTGGACAGCTGGAGGCAGGAAGACACACCTTCCTGAGTTCAAATCTGGCTTCTGAAACCTACTAGTTGTGTGACCCTAGGCAAGTCACTTAAACCTGTTTGGCTCAGTTTTCTCATTTGTCAAATGAGTTGGAGAAGGAAATGGAAGACCACTCCAGTATCTCTGCCAAGAAAACCCTAAATGGGGTCATTTATTGTCAGACATAAGTGAAATAACTAAACAAATATATTTGCGTGTGTGTGTATATATACACACATATCTATATCTGTCTCTGGAAACACCTATCCACATGGAAAATAAAAACTAGGCAACTACCAAATATACAGTTATGATCTGGGTCACCACATCATTTCTATTTTTATTTATGTGTCCAAGATTGAAACGTGAAAGCATCTTCAGCAAGTTTTGTGACCCTTTTCTCTTCTATACAACGCTGATTAATTGCTAGCAAAGAGCTCATTAGCGTTGCAATGTTTTAATTTCAGGATATATCTGTGCCATGTTCTTATAATTTATGAATGCAAACTAGCATTGACTAATTACAGCTGGGCAGCCAATCACATTAAAATATTGTTATTTATAATGAATATTTTAAAAACATATGACATCTATGAATTGCTCTATATATCATGTTCTCTATACGGGGTACTCTATCTGTGGTGACCATATCTATTTTCTTACCAAAGATCAACAGAATTGTTAATTACTTTAGCTGAGACTATAATTTGCATTACTATACTACACTAAACACAAAACACATGTTTCAGTTCTATTATTTTCCAAAAAGAAAATACAGATGCTATTATCAAATTTATAGTTTAATGCATATATCATATTTGACTTTTAGCAAGTGTAGTTTCCTCTGAGAAGACATTACAATTTCCTTAATAGTCTTGTGTTTTTTAAATAACTTTCATTCAAAGTTGTTTCCCATCCATTGGAGAGTGGGAAAAACAAATTGTGGTACATGAATGTAATGTAATATTACTGTTCTGTAATAAACAGTAAGCGTAATGAATGCAGAGAAGCATGGATAGACTAATGTGAATTAATGTAAGCTAAGCAAGCAGAGCCAAATAAACAACGTACTGTTATATAATAACTACAACCATACACATGATAAAAACAACCACCACAAACAATTGAGACTAAATGTCTTGAATTTATAAAGAAACAAGCTGAGTCCCAAAGTAGAGATAGGAGCTTCTTTGCTGAGCTCAGGGTCTATGAGTATGGAATATTCCAGATAATCTAATCTAATCTAACAAGTCAGAAATTTCTGGAACCCAACGTACTCCCTGAGTGTGTCAGGTAAGACATCTTGGGGATCCATAACTCAGCTCCCTCAGATCATAACTGTTCAGCAGAGTGAAAAGAGCACTGACTAACATTAGACCCATGCTCAAATCCTGACTCTGCTAATTGATATCTTTCCAGCAATAATAGGCAAGCCATGTCCTTTCCCTGGGTCTCAGTTTTGTCATTTGTAAAACAGAAATGGACTAGATAAACTCTAGATTTCAAATCTAAATCCATGGATCTTAAATAAATTATTTAGCCCAATTCTCCAATGTGTGCCTTGCAATCAGGTTCTAAATAATGAGAGGATAAACTGGACAATTCCTTTGGGGTTGGGTTTCTTTGCACAAAAAATGGGAGAGCCTCTTTAAATATAAATATATAAAATAATATTGAAATATAATATAAATAAAAGCAGCAGATGAAGATGTGCATTTATGTGCTCACACAAGGGAGAATTCAGGGGAAACAAATAGCAGACAGATAATCTGAGAACAAAAATACCCATTTTCAGGTACTTAACTTATACCCAAGAGGTACCTTATCTACTAGGAGAAACTTGATCACGAGGTTAAAGAGTGAGTGAAGTTAGATGAAAACATGATGAATGAATGTTTATTCCATGCCTGCTGGGACACAGCATTGGGTATGAAAAACTTTCATGATAATTTTTATAATCAAACAACTTCACTGTGATGTGGCTGTGCATGTTACACATCCCTAGAATGATCTTAAAGGCCAAATCTTGTCTATTACTTAATTTGCCTAATGGTGTTTTCTGATGGAAAATCTGAATAATGGATTAAACTCTGACTCATTCATAAAGCATTCTTTAAGAGAATGGAAATGTACTAATTTATTTTTGACATAGTTGGAAGATCTTAAATCACAAAATATATAGTATGGAAGATCAATTTCATTAAATGACATTCTGTAACTATTACATGTTTATTCAATGAAAGGCAGTAAGAAATTCATGCTAATTCCATGCATTCTTGACTTATTTTTTGCATTTATATAGCAGGCTCCGTTCTATCATGCTACTAATTCTGTCTATAGTTTTGCTCTGTCTTACTATATATCGTCTGAAAATCACAATAGTACAAAGAATACTTTTTATCCTTTCTATTGAGACAGTGTGTCATAAGGGATCTTGTGCTGTACTTGTTGGAAAGGTTTGAGTTGAAATCTTAGCATAGGAGCTATGGCAAAGTCACTTAAACTCTCTGAGCCTCAGTTTCCTCATTTGTAAACTAGGTTAATACCATTTGCAGTATATACCTCATAGGCATTGATGTTCACAAACTTTTCTTCCAAACAAAATCCCAGGTGAGGAATCAAGGATAATGAGGTCTGTTTTGGACATGACAAGTTTGAGATGTGTCTCAGACATCCAGACTGAAATATACAAAATGCAGTTGGTGATACAGGAAAGAAGCTCAGGGGAGACACAATTTCTCTAGATCTGTAATTCATCTGCATAGCTGTAATCATTAAGCCCATGAAAACTGATGAGGTTAACAAGAGAGGGACTATAAAGAGAGAGGAAAGGAGAGCCCAGTTCAGAAAGTTCATTAGTGGGGGAGAAAAGGAAGCATAGGAGAGATCAGACAGGGAGAAGGAGAACCAGGAGGGAGGGGTGTCAGAAAAACACAAAGAGGAGAGAGCATCAAGTAGCAGAGAGGTGTTCAAATGCAACAGAGAAGTCAAGACAGATGAGGACAGAAAAGGACATAGGATTTGATAATTAAGAAATCATTTATGGGGGCAGTTAGGTGGCTCAGTGGATAAAGCACCAGCCCTGGATTCAGGAGGACCTGAGTTCAAATGTGTCCTCAGACACTTACTAGCTGTGTGACCCTGGGCAAGTCACTTAACCCTCCTTGCCCCACAAAATAAAAAGAAATAAATAAATAAAAGAAATCATTTGTAACATTGGAGAGATCTGTTTTTGTTAAGAGATGAGGTCAGAAACCAGGCTGCAGTGAATTGAGGGGCAACATGAGAAGAAGTAGAGGCAAAGAATATAGATAGTTTTTTCTAAGAGTTTGGCTGAGTGAAGTGAGATATAAGGCCAATACTTAAGGGATGAGTTGAGTTTAGTAAATATTTTTTAAGATGAGGGAAACTTTGGTGTGTTTAAAGACAGTAGGAAAAATTCACAAATTAGAGAGACAATTATTTAGGGAAAAGTTTCTTGGAAAAGATGGGAGTAGATCAGGCCAGGGAATTTGTAGAGGTATTGACTTTGGCAAGGAAAAGAGTTACCTCTTTATTAGACTGAAGCAAAGGATGAGATGGTGAGGGATAATGTCAAGGGCTTCAGGGATGAAGAGAAAGGGAGAAGAGGGGTCTTGTGAGAAAAGTCCCTAATTTTCTTGGTAATGTAAGAGGTAAAGTCGTTATCTGAAAAGGCATGTAGAAAGGTATTTGTGAGAAGTCTGAGAATAGGCTGCTTCCTGATACAGACTGTATCAGAACTGTATTTCATCAAATAGATGTTATTTGGCAAAAATACGCATTATCTGGTCTGTGCATGTGAACCACAATCCTCCCAAGGTAGTCTGAACCAGATTAAAATGTACTTGGGAAACATTTAACACAACAAATAAAAATACAATAAAACTTAGATAACATTACATACATATGTACAGCTCAGTGGCCCTTATTTGTATTTGATTTTGATCCTACTGTCTTAAGACACTAACAGCACAAATACTCTTTGAAAAAAATCAAACAAAAATAAATTAGATTTTATTCAACAAATATTTAAACACCGTGTACAATACACTGCACTGTGCACTAGGGTAGAAAGACAAAAAATACAACATCTGCTGCCTTCGAGAAGCTTACAATCTACTGATAAGAGATTTATAGTTTAAGTATGAGGATCTTCTCAAAACAGAAGATTAAAAAACTCGCTTGTTTTTTGTCTTTCTCCCTTATGTATGAAATTAAATCATGATCCATCTAGTGGAAAATGTTATTTTAAAATGATCAATGTTTAGACAAAATGACAACAAAGATTATAATAACGGTATATTTACTGAAATAAATATCTTGAGTTATTAGAACCATAGATACAAAATTTTAGACAACTATTATTATACTTTAATTTGCCAGTAAATATGTTGTATGTCATCCCAAGTTCATTCAGAAAGGATAACACATCGTCATACTTCCTAGAAGAAAGCAATAATACCAATAATCCATTAAAATATAAAAATTATAAAAATACTTGGAAACAATGTGAATATCTATTATTAGATTAGAACAGTAGCATAATTCATACCAAAAAAGCTAAACTCCACATAGGGCATTTACCCAGGTACCAACTAGTTGAACTCACTTATAGCTAAAGCCCCTGATGCCTCTTGCCAAGTATTCACAGTGTGACGATAAAGTAACAGGACCGGTTTTCACAAAGAATACACAAAAACTAGTCTCATTACTTTGTCACCACACCATGTACAGTAGTGTCAGGTTAAAATACTGACCAAGCAATCAAAGGGGGCTTCCCTTCCCTATGACCTTCCTAACAACCAACACTATCACCATGACATTACCTCTTGGCAATGTGTGGGACATTTCTTTGCATTTTATGGAGGCATTACTGTCACTGGATAGGAGCTCTTAGATGTTTCAGGTACAAAACAATCAACCTCAGAATGAATTATGAACTGGAGTCTTATGAAGATGCAATGTTTCTTTCTGGTATTCCCATCATGAGTAGCAATTGTACATTGAAGTTCACCAAGAAAATGCTGCCAAGTTTACTGATCAATACATTCAAATATTATTTTCTTCAATTTCCTATGTTGCTCCTTTCAATGCTAGTGGAAATATGGTTGTAATTATCCTACTTGGATCGATTTTCAATAGATGACTCCCTCTCTCTCTCTCTCTCTCTCTCTCTCTCTCTCTCTCTCTCTCTCTCTCTCTCTCTCTCTCTGTGTTAATTTGCCACTTGAGAATGCCAAGAATGGAACCAATTCGTACTATGTTTGCTAGAGTTAAATCCACTTCAGTCACTAATTTTCAATCTCTGCTTTCTCTAGGAATACATGATTAAGCTGCAGAAAAGGAAAAAAAATTGATAGCTTGATGTTAAACTGTGAACGGGTTCATGTCTAAGGGCATTAAGGAAAATATTCCTCTGGAAGGTAAACTACTACATGCTACCTTTGAAATCATCTTTTAAAAATAGGAAAATATAACCATGGAAACACAGATGGAAAACAAAATCTATACTTTTCCCTCAAAAATATTCCAATTTCTAAAAAATCATAGAACAAATATAAGTAGAAAATGGAAAATCTTTAGTGAAAGCAGTTATGAATCCCCTCTCATACACATACCATGGGGTGTCAGTGTGATGTTCCATCATTGATGACAGCTTTGCCACATCTTATCTCATGGACCTAAATTTCTATATATTTTTTAAAATATAGGTGAGGCAAGTGAATGTTATTAGGATAACATTCAGTATATTCGCACATAGAAAGCATTTTCTTTTACAAAATGATAGCCTAACAGTTTATAAGAGTTAATATGCCCCCAAAGTGCCTGACTTATGACCAGACTGTAACTTAAACAGTTGAAACTGAGAGTTTGGTACAATCGACACTTGAACAATACAAACATCAAATGATATGTATGAAAGGTGAAGGTTTTCTTTAAAGAAAAAATACTACCTACTCATTGCAGAAAATTTCTAAAACCATTTCCATTGCCCCAAGTCATACGCTAATACTTTTAAGCAAGGGAGATATATGTAGTTCTTTTCATGCAGGAAAGACAACTTATAAGCTCCTTTAAAAAGAAAGCCCAAAAAGTACAAATGGAGACCACTGCATCTCATGACAGTTTAGGAGGAGGTGATGATGAAGGTAGGGGAAGTACAGTGGAGTAAAACATATTAACATGACAAAAAAACGCCCATACATCCCCAAAGAGAAGTATTGTCAGGGAATCTCTGTACTATTAGAAACTTACTTGACACAAAATACTTGAGACAAAATGAGTAATAAAACCATTGTAATATACTGTCATATATATTCACTTTCCCCTTATCAATAAACCTGTTATGTGTCATATGTCACATATGAACAATTTTCTGCAGAAAGATTTCTAGCTTAGCCTGTATTTATTTGGGTCTGTTTTCATTTATGGTTGCCAAAGTCATCACTCTTGGCTCTGATGTGAAATAAGAAATTTAAAAAATCAAAATTAGATCATTTCATTTCCAGCCTAAGAGGAAATAATTAAAAGTGTAAGTACATTAGAAGAATGTTTAGACACATATAAAACCCTCTGAGTTTTCCCTACAATGACCCTATAATATCAAATGTCCTGGATCAGTTTGATAGTTGGCCTAAAGGAAGCCAATCTCATAAAATAGTCTGCCTAAATTAGCTGGGAAGAGAATGACTAGAGATAATGGGAAGGAGTGTGTTATGGGCTGGAGACAGTGACCTTTTGTTTTCAAGTCTCAAATTTAAGCACCATTGTTCTGCCCTTGAGATAACTCTCGGAATCACACGATGGATAGAGTGCCTCTTAAACACGTTATTGGGTTGCTAAGAAAACTATAATTTGACCTTTCAAATAATAAATCATGCTGTTTACTGTGGGAAATAATTTTCTGTTTGTTTGTTAGAGGTTTAACTTTTTTTTAAATGAATCACAGATGCTCAGAGTGAGACATGGCCTTAGATAATGTCATCTAACCTGTACTTGAAAAGGAATCTCAGAGTGAATAGGGAGGGACTTTCTTAGCGTAAACCACATCAGAATTGGAGACTCCTCTACAACATCTCTCATGAAGGGTTATCTCAGCTCCACAAAAAAACTCTAAGGCATCTTATTTATTCCCAAAATTTTCTTTTTGCTTTTTTTAAACAATGAATTAATTTGTTGTTCTTTAGTTGTCGCTGTCATTTCTAACTTTTCACAATACCATTTGGGGTTTTCTTGGCAGAGATAATGGAGTGGTTTGCCATTTCCTTCTCCATCTTATTTTACAGTGACTTGCCCAGGGTCACACAGCTAGTAAATGTCTGAGGCCGGGTTTGAACTCAAGTCTTCCTGACTTCAGGCCTGGCACTGTGCCATTGTGTCATCTAGCAACGTACTAGCTATTTCAGTGTTGTCTTGCCAAAGATCAGTAAACATTAGAAAAAAATCACAAGGATAAAACCTCAGGGAATTCGGATTTTTAATCATTTCTAGAAATTTTTAAAACCTACTATATATATTTTAAATAATCACATTATAAAATATCCACTAATGGTACACTGTAACAGTTCATGATGACTTCTGATTTTATAAAGTGCACTGAGAAATGGTCTCATTATGGTCATGAAGGCAGAAGGGTCTATTATTTTGGGGGCCCAATAAACAAAGTGACTAACCAGTCTATCTGCATACCATAACATAGGAAGTAACAAATTCACATCCAAAAGAAAGTTTTAAGTTACAAGTTCTTTTGAAGTTTTGAATTCTCAGTTTTAGAACCACAATGCTGTTCATGGCGGAGCAAGATACATGAACTCACTAATGAGGCAGAAAAAGAGATACATAGTAAGAGCCGCAGAAGTTCTAATCACCTCGAAGAGAGATTTTCTTTTTTTTTTGGGGGGGGGGTAGGGTAGAACATATCACATGCAGAAATTGTAAGCTGACCTATTATCAAAGGATCAATATTTTCCAAACAACACCCATTTTCAAAATGGGAAGCTGAAAGCTACCACTTTACACTAACTCTGTTCTGATCCATATTTAAAGCTGAAAGACCCATGTAAATGTTAAGGGTATAAGGTAAGTATTTATTGGTGAGTTGCTAACCTATACCAGGGAACGTTTCTATACCAAGAGTTTCCTACTCTAATGAAATGAAGGATCAGAAAAAATGGATAAACACACATCTACTAAGAAAATAGTAAAGAACCCAGCTGTGTGCTTCCATATTAAGTGTCTGTGCTGTGAGGAAGACAGTCAGGGCAGTTTTCTAGTGGCAGCTCTGCTGCTACTTAGCTGTTTAATCTGCAGTAATCCACTAAACCCCTCAGAGTTGCACAGAAATAGTTGGAAATAAATGATCTCTAAATGCCTTGGCAGTTTCTAAATGTTATGATACTACTCCCTAATGTAGCATAAAAAGCAGCACTAGATCCTGGTATAATATTGCCAGAGCTTGATTTATTTTCATATTGATTTGCCTATTTTTTGGTTGAATCCTCAAGTCTCTAAGAAATAAAATACAGCTAATTATATTTAAATGCAAGAATGCATCGAGAAATTCAAGTTAATACAAATAGTGAAAAGATAACTGCTACAGTGAATGGCTTCAGTCAAAGTAAATATTAATTTGCTTAATATTTGACTATGGCAATTTACGTGTTTAATGTCATTTCAAATCAAACCGTAGTTTTATCATGTCTTTTTTTTTTTTTAGTGAGGCAATGGGGGTTAAGTGACTTGCCCAGGGTCACACAGCTAGTAAGTGTTAAGTGTCTGAGGCCGGATTTGAACTCAGGTCCTCCTGACTCCAGGGCCGGTGCTCTAGCCACTGCGCCACCTAGCCGCCCCTTTATCATGTCTTAATAACAATGGAGAAGATTTTACTTTTAAACATTTCATGTTACTAAGGGATTTCTAGATCAGCAATATATTATTATAACATTCTTGGCCAACTGAGTCCACATTGGTATGATGTGTTAATGGGAGATCGGAGTTTTCAGAATAATTAAATCTTTCAAAATTTTAGTCTTGTCCAATTTGTTTAGTTGATGTCATTTCTTACTGACTGAGATAATTTTTAAAAGTTTCCTAGTTGGAGGTGGAGGTGAGGTTTCCCGGACCTCTGATTTCATCAATATAAAGAACTCTTGGTATTGAAAACTCTCTCCATTGATACAGGTCACCAGCTAATCTAATATGTAACTTTTTGTCTTGGGGAGGCATTTGGGCCATTGAGAGCTTCTGACTTGCACAGGGTTACACAGCTGAGAATTGTTAAGCGATAAGATTTGAAGTCATGCTTTCTTGAGACAAAGGGAATCTCTTTTTGCATTATGCATCATGGCATAGCTGACATGAATACTAACTTCTTATTTGCCTAGTGGTAAAGTGACCAATAAGGATTGGGACCTTGGTGTTATATGGACAGATTTCTCTTTCTTCATCTGTGAGTTTTTTGACTATTGAGTGTGTGTGTGTATGTGTGTGTGTCTTTATTGATCATCATAGATGCAGTGACTTAGCTCTATAGCAGAGAGGTAAAAGAACACACATACACACACACACACACAAACACACACACACACAAAAGAGGCTGCTAGGTAGCACAGTGCTGACTGGAGTCAGGAAGACTCATCTTCATGAGTTCAAATCTGGCTTCAGACACTTCCTAGCTGTGTGACCCTGGGCAAGTCACTTAACTCTGTCTACCTTAATTTCCTCATCTATAAAATGAGCTGGAGAAGGAAATGGCAAATCACTCCAGTATCTTTGCCAAGGAAATTCCAAATGTAGTCACGAAGACTCAGGCACGACTGAAAAAAACGACAAAATAAAATTGAAATCATGATCACACTAGCTATCAGTTTTTAAACGATGGAAACAAGTAGTACTGTAAAAATGTGCTCCTGAAATTGTGTGCTATTCATACTCTAAGAACAGCTGGCCCAGCAGACTTTTGTAAGGTACTTATATTTTGTTTCGTTTAATAAGGTAATTATGCAAGATTCTATAATTTCTATAATAACAAACCTATCTAATCACATCCCTGAATAAATCATAGATTGGTATCAAAGGACCAAGTTCTACATTGATGAATTTTAAAAGATAAAGTATTGAAGGCATCTCATACATTTTATTCAAGAACCAAGCTGTATCTGAAACAGAACTATAAGTTAACAGTCACCTTGATTCTACTCTCACAACAGAGTTTGGCTTTGCTGCAATTTGATCTTGACAAATGCTATGGATCATGTGTAGTATCACAGAGAGCAAACCAGAATTCCTTTGTCTCCGAACTATATCTGGTTTGATAATATTGGCTGGTGGGTCTATGGTGTTGATTGGAAAGCTACAGGACAGAAATTCTATGGCTCAAGAAATAAGATAGGTGCCACGTACCTGCATATAAATGGGGCATTTGTAGCTGTTAAGAGACTACAGCTTTAGAACAGCAGTGTGCATGAGTGTAAATCCATTTGACACTTATATAGTCTAGTTCTAATCTCAATGTTCCCTGCATGGGGAACAGCAAGAGCCATAAATGTTATTACACATTACTCATTAATATGCAAAGGTGAATCTGTATGCTCAATGCCCATTGCCTCAGCTTGTTAATGAGCATTTCATGGACTGTGTATCTGCTCAATGGCATTTGATAGAAATAGTGAGTTGTTTCACTCAGGCCTTATGTTTCAACATGCTTATTCTTGCTTTGATGTATAAATTAAATCTTCCTATTGAAAAGGCCCATAGGTTATTGGTGATACTGAATATTTCTTGTGAAGTCTGATATATGTCTTAAAAATACTATTTGATTCCTCCCTTGCTATTTAATACGTCAGGATCTTTCCATGGCCATAGAAATCAACCTCTAGACTTTCTTTTTGTTCATATTTAATAAAAACAATCAGTCCTCTTAGTGCAATTAATCACCCTAGTGCAGTAAGACTGTTGAATTTGGAGGTGAAGGGGCCTGGATATGAATCTACCTTGGCCACTTAGGAACTTTTGGACAAATCATCCAACCATGACGTTCACTTACTTCACTTAAGTAATTTCTAACCATATGCACAGAACGTTTTCAGAAAGATCAAATATAAACTACTCTCTTAGGCAACCTACCTTTCTGGCCTTATTACTCGTTACTTCCCTCTGTTGCCCAGACAATCTTGTCTTTTTGCTGCTCCTCACAAATGATATACTCCATCAGTTGTCCCCATGCTTTCACTTTAGCTGTCCACAGTGCCCAGAATGCACTACCTCCTTATCTCTGCTTCTTGGAATACCTTGTTTGCTTCAAAATTCAACTTGAGTCACATTTTGCATTAAACATCTTCTGATCTTCATATCAACTAGTCTCTACTCCCCCCCCCCAATTGTTGTTGTTCAGTTATTTCAGCAATGACCCACTCTTTGTGACCCATTTGGAACTTAACTAAGGGGAAAAGCCTAAGGAAAGAGGGAGCAACCTAAAGCTCCAGAGAAAACTGTCTAATATGGGAATTTGGAGTTCACTTTGATAAGTGTGACGTTTAAAATCTAAATTGTGGGCGCCTTAAATCAGAAGCTTATCCCATTATTTCATCACATAAGTATAATTGATCCCTGTTTCTTTGTCTCCTGCTTTCTTCATTTCCTGGTTTTCCTGGCTTCCTTCGAGTTTCAGCTCAAAAATTCTCCATTCTGAAAAAAGCCTTTCCCCTTCCCCCTTAATGCCAAGGACTTTCCTCTGAGAATTCCTTCACTTTATCTTGTAGATATAGCTTGTTTATTATATGTAGTTTACAAATTTTTCCCCCCTTAGGTTGTAAGTTCCTTGAGGTCAAGGAGTATATTTTATCCTTTCTTTTTCCCCTGGGGCTTAGAACAATTCTTGGCACATTTTTCTTGTAGATTTTGTTGTTCAGCCATTTCAGTCATGTCTACCTTTTTGTGATCCCACTTGGAGTTTTCTTGGGAAAGATACTGGAGTGGTTTGTCATTTCCTTCTTCAGCTCATTTTACAGAGGAAGAAACTGACAAAAACAAGGTTAGATGACTTGTGCAGGGTCAAACAGCTAGTAATTTTCTGAGGCCAGAGTTGAACTCAGAAAAATTAGTGGTTTTGACTTCAGGATAAGCACTTAATCCACTTTGCCACCTAGTGGCCCTCTTGGCACATAGCATTTAATAAGTGTGGACTGATGATTCTCTGCAGCTGGACAACACCTCAATAAATCACACACATACCATTGGGCAGCTGAGGACCTCATGTTCTCAGACACACGCAGACTTTATGTTGCTGGAGTTAGAACATTATGCTCTAGGGATTTAATAGTAACTTACTATTCTTGGAACACAAACTCTTTTGTGGTTTTGAAATAGACATTTGGGGAAAGTTAGGAATCTACCTACAAAATAATTATTGCTAATTAAAATGTGGCATTCAATCTTGAAAGTGGAGAAAAGTAATGTTTTATTCTTTCATTCATTTCTTCAGCGAATATTTATTGAGGGTGAGGGCTACTATATGTGAAGTGCTGTGGGGGACATGAATAATGGGAAATATGGTACTTGACCAAGCAAGGTGTGTTGTATGCAAGGTAGATATGTATAAAACAAAGAGTAAATGAAATGATATAGGGCTTATCCTTAAAGAACATATTAGACCATATTCCCAGGAAGGTGACTGAACAGCAAGATAGGGGATGGTCTAAAACATGGAGCCTGGAGACTTGGGAAGATGACAAAGCTGTTCTTGAGTCTTTGAATGGCTATGATATAGAAAAAGAATTAGACCTTTTATGCTTGGCTCCAGAGAGCAGATCCAGGCACAAGGGGTTAGAAGTTGCAGTGGGTTCATTTTGGCTTGAAACAAGGAAAAACTGCCTAAAATAAAAAAATTAAAGCCCTGTCGGTGGTCTTCAATAGACTGACTGGCTACGTGTTAAGAATAATAAGAAAAATAGGCCAATCCTCCTCGGTCAGATAAGAGTAACATATGACTTCAGTTGTTCCTTTTCTATTCAGAGATCTTGTGACTTTTTTTGAGACTAAACTGAAGTACAGTCAAAGAAAATTATAAGAAAACCACCTAAGAACTCCAAGTGACTAGCTTAGAAAGTTACAAATAGTTAGGACTTAAGAAAATAGAAGAAAGAAAGGCCTTTTGAGGAAATTTATGACAAAGAAATGTGTTACCAATTAATTTTTAGTAGTCTAATGATTATGAATTAGATCTCCAAATAGTTAGCATAGTAGTATAAAGGAGAGAAGCTTTCAAAGGTATGATTGCAATATATATATATATATATATATATAATAAAGCATATAATGTATAATAAAATATTAAATAAGATTATAAAATATCATGAAAGGTGTGATTGGGATATAATACAATATAGTCAAAATGACATTAAGTGATAGATCCATTGGACATTTCTTATTCCTTAATTCCAATCCTAGCACAGCACTCCACTAAGCCTAATTATTTCACAGAAAGTAATACTAATTAATGACCTTATCGTAAAAACTCTCATTCTCCTTTTTGTATTTGCATTTTCTTGGCAACTAGAGGAAAACACAAGACAGTTGCTCTATAATCTGTCTGGGTAATGACTTAGGCTATAGCTTTTAGAATGATGATTATGCTTTAAAATGCTAGGATGTGAGTGTAGGGGTAAAAGTAAAATGCAACAACAAAGAAACATTTTATGGAAACCCATCCCATGTAGACAATAGATATTCTCTCCTAATGAAGGCCTGTTGAAGCTTTTGCAATATCTCTCATATCCATTTCTTCTTTCCTACTCCCAAAACCAATGAGCCCTTTCCACCCCATACCTGAACTCAACAGTCCCCCTTTTTGCCCTATGAAAGGAAGTATTTTTAGCTAATATAAGGTTCATACCTTCACATTTATTACTAAGCCTGAGGTGACCTATCCTACTGTGCCATATAATTCTACAGTAGGAATTCTTAAACTGAGGCTCATGAACTTGTTCTTTTTATTTGTTTTTTGTTTTTTTTTTGCAGGGCAGTGAGGGTTAAGTGACTTGCCCAGGGTCACACAGCTAGTAAGTGTCAAGCATCTGAGGCTGGATTTGAGCTCAGGTCCTCCTGAATCCAGGGCTGGTGCTTTATCTACTGCGCTACCTAGCTGCCCCGAACTTGTTCTTTAAAAAAAAAAACTGTATTCAATATAATTGCCTTCTGTTGTAATCCTATATACATTATTTTATGCATTTTTAAAATGATTCTGAGAAGGGGTCCACAAGCTTTGCCAAAATGGCAAAAGCTATCTTTGGAACAAGAAAGATTCAGAGACCCTGCTCTAGAGTAACCTTAGGTACATACTTTTCTGAGGTTTTTTAATGGCTTTTTGGCTTAGTCCCAATACTAAGGCCGGGGCCCTACATTTGGAATGCTGCTGTTAAAAGTAATTTATCCCCACAAGATAGGAGAAGGAAAGCCCTCTACAGGACGGAATATGTCACAGGAAATTGGTTTCTATTATTAGCTAAAATCATTAACCCCAACTCAATTTCCAAGTTAACTGCTAAATTGCAAGTATCTAAAAATAATCCATATCCAAGTTCTTTTGTTGTGCAAAAAAACCCCCAACAAAACCAACCTTGTGACAAAAATCAGGCACCCATCAATGAATTAGAGAGAGGATCAAGTTACCATTATTCCAAAATGAATATTCTCATGATTTAAATTCTTACAGGCTCCGGTCAAGATGTGAAGATAACCACATATTTTTATCTAGGTATGATACTTGAGAAAAATTCTAGAAAGCTATAGAATACTCATATATCTATTTGGACATTTTGCTCAAAGAGCAAAGTCATCCCTTGGTGGTTGTACTCTACATCATGCTTTTATAAAACTACATCACAGTAGCTTTTAACAAAGGAGAATGAATGTCAGGAGTTCCACAGGGCAATAGCTAAAGAGAAAAAAATCATCCTATACACAAATTTGTTTTTTAACAACTACATTCTTTTGACATTTTTTCCTCCATAAAGCAATCATTTTTTTCTTTCCAATTTCCAATGCTACTTGAAAATATTGGGAAACTATTTAAATAGTTTCTACACAGCAAGACTCACTTCTACTGAATCTTCACCAAATTAGTGACCTTGTGACTGACAAATCCAGGAGTGGGGATAGGGTGCTTGGGGAGCAATTTTTCTTTGATACCGACAGAGATATTTAGACCAAATGATTTTATTGTTTCAAACCAGATGACTTTTCAATTTCAGATACTGGCTGATAACTTCTTTCTGCATTTCCAAGTCCAAATACTGGGATGTAGCTTGCTGGCTGACTGACTTGCAAGGATCCTTTACCTAGCAAGTACTTTTCTTTCATTCTGTATTTTAAAGGACTCCTCTAATATTATAACTAATGATCTCTTTTTATCTATTCAGATTGCCTCTAAAAGAGACAGTGTGGGAACTGACCAGTAACACTGAGAAATTACTTTGCCATGAAATTTTCTATGCATTCTGGGATAGGTAAAAGTTGGAACAAGTTATGGCTTTGATTCTTAAAGTCAGGGAACAGACACATTTTCTATTAGACAGTGGTTTTCAAGCTTAATCTAGTTGTAATACTCTCACCATGGATTTTAATAAAAGATCTTTATCAATGCCATTGAATAATTAGAGTCAAATAAAAATAATGTCTGAAATATTTTTAGATTTAAACTACTCAGTGCTCCGATGGAAAGAGAAAAATGAATAAGTAGGACAGGAAAACTGCTCAAAAAGGCATTTGGGGTGAAGGGGAATGAGTGAGGATGGAAGGAGAGACAGGCGTTTAAAGGCAAGTAGTCTAGTTCTGTACATCACTTAGAGCTGAGAGCTGAGATTTTCCCAGCTCCAGCCCTCATTCAATTCTTAACTTTTTTGTACCTTGGTGAGTTACTTGACCTCAGTACTTCATTTCCCTCTTGCTAAAATGAGGGTGAAATTATTTACCCTCCTTACAGGGGTGTTTGAATTAATTAGTCAACCTTCCCAAACTGCTTTAAAGATGAAAGATGAAAACTACTGAATATCACCATTATATCATAAAAAATTGATGGAGAGAAGAATGACAAGATTAAAGAACACCATGAAAAATGTGGCAGATACAAGGGAGTTACAGTCAGCAACATATTTAAATCATATATTCCCCAAATTTCCAAGTAGCTCATGGAGATTTAGCCTAGGAGATACCATTAACATCAAAGGGCATCACACAGCTAAACCTAAGCACACAGCTTTGAAAATGTAAATAATGTCTCCTATTCTATACCAAACACTCATAGGTTCCTAGGTTTAGAGCTGGAAGGGACCATAGAAGGTCATTAAATCTAATCCCTTTATTTGAGGTCCAGAGAACAAAAGTGACTTGCTCAGGGTTACACAGTAAATGTCTCAGGGAGGAGGGATTTTCTGTACAGGGAGTTCTTCATACTGATGACATTACAGGTTTGGACTTTCCCTCTAAGAAAGCAACGTCCAGCACTTTCTAGCCAGTTTGATTTAATAAACAGAGAGCACTTCAGGCACTGTTAATGGCCTTTGAGTTTTGAGGTTAGTATACATCTTGAGTTAATACAAACAAAACTTTGTGAAGCTTTAGAATTTGCCAAATACTCCAGTATTAATCATGGTTAATAATGGTTTAGTTAAGAATGCTTGGGCATGGGGGCAGCTAGGTAGCACAGTGGATAGAGCACTGGCCCTGGATTCAGGAGTACCTGAGTTCAAATCCGGCCTCAGACACTTACTAGCTGTGTGACCATGGGCAAGTCACTTAATCCCCATTGCCCCACAAAAAAAAAAAAAAAAAGAATGCTTGGGCATGAATGTCTATGAGTGAATTGAGATATATATTAGATAGGAGATATGAATGGTGCTTCAGTCAGTGTGTTGCTAGAGAAAGAAAATTAAATGCTTTAACTAACATTTAAGTAGTCAGCCATCACTCATCCTTTGCCAGATGTTTGGGGCAAGTTCTTGATAAGTCTAGAAAATGGTGAGAACCAAAATTATATGAGGCAAAAAGCAAATTTTTACTAACTTGCTAGAGACAGATTTTCACATTCCCTCTCTCTACTCACTCTATACTTCCTGAGTTTTCTCTTAAGATGAACATTTTAACTTTCAAATTTAAAACAACATTCATGATTTTCCCACAGTGTATATAAGAGGATGTGACTTGTTACTTTTTAAAAAATTGGATTCACTCTTTGGCATTAAGTCCCAAAATAACATAAAATGTCTGGATGATCAAGAAATCCCTAGCTAGGTACGCAAATTACATATAAAAGAAACTACCTATTCCCTGTCCTTAAGAAGTTTATACTTTTGCTTCTCTGCAACATAAGTCTGCCTTATCTGATTCCTTAGTTGTTGTCTGAGTCGTACAGAAATAATCAAGGTAGAAAATGAAGACCACAACAGGCATTATGGAAAATCGTCAGGGAGAGAATACCAATTCAACCACAATTTCGATGAAGTGAATTTGACTTTTTTTTTTTAAGAATTCCACTCAAAACATTATAAAGATGGATGTGGCTAAACATATGACCTGCGCCAGAAGGCACTCGGTTCACAGCTTGTTGCAAGCTTGATACATGAGGTGCTTCAGGATTTACTGCAATGAGGTTTGAAGGGAGTTGGCTGAAAAAAGACACAGCAATAATAAGCTCTTGGCAATATTTTCCCTTTCACAGATCCTGCCAAGCTTGGAGAGGTGTCATTTATATTTCTTAATTGGATTCATTTTGAAGCAAATACATACTCTCAGTAAAAGTTTCTTAACAGCTGTACACATGGAGTGAATCGCATGAAGCATGTATTGGGCCAACTTATGAACTGAACAATTTTGTCAGAAGATTTAAAGACAGCTTCTTTGTGGAAATGTTTCTGAGATACATATAATTAGATGAGGTGGAACACTGAAAACTATTTCTCACAGGGCCAATATTGTGGAAATGTCATTATGTTTTTCAGGAATACATTCATATGTGTCACTGTGACAAAATAACAGAGGACACTGAAAACTTCATTGGACAACTGCTGTCAGCTTAGCTCATTTCCAGCAATGTTAAGAATGGTTCCAGAAATGTCACTGTGTTACAGGTCAGGCCCAAATTCTCGTTCTTGTCTGAGGAGAAAAATGAGATTCACCATTTTTGTCAATGACATGGATGAAGGCAGATAGCATGCTTATTAAATAGGCAGATGACACAAAGCTGAGGAGATAGCCAATACATTGCATGACAGGATCAGAATTCAACAAGATTTTAACAGGCTAGAATGTTGATTCGAATATAAAAGAATGGAACTCAAGTCCTACAATTGGGCTTTAAAAATTCATCTTCAAGTACCAGACTGAGAAAACATGACTAGACAACAGTTTAAATGGGGGGAAAAGATCTTGGAGTTTTAGTGGACTTCAGTCTCAAGATAAGCCAATAGGATGCCATGGCAGACACAAATGTTATTGGACTCGGGCTCTATTAAGAGAAGCACCAGGCTCTGCCTTGATCAGATCACATTTCCATGACTGTTTTTAGTTCTGAGTAATGCATTTTAGTAGGGAAATCAACAAGCTGGGGAGCAACTAGAGGTGGCTGGCCAAGATGTGAAGGACCTCCTGACCAAGACCCAAAAGACTAAGTTGAGGAAATGGGAATATTCACTGTGAAAAGACAAGAGTTGGTGGGGATATGATAACTGTTTGAAAGCATCTGAAGGACTATTATTCATCTTGTTGCACTTAACCCCAGAGGATGGAATAAGGACAGTGGATAGAAGTTATAAAGAACAGAGTTCAGCTCAACTTAAGGAAAAACTTATTAAGGTGTAGAGTAGAACAGGCTGACTTTGGAGGTAGAATGTTTCTCAAGTGACAGGTGGATTACCACTTGTTTGACATGTCCTAGAGGATTCCTATAAAGGGTAAGAGTGGGGGAAATGGCCCCTAGGATGCTGTGATTCGGATATAGCAGCTATTTCAAGGAGTATACTTCAATTTTGATTTATGACTTCAGAACAAACATTTTTGTTAGTTTCACTAAGATTTCAAGATCATTAATGACTACCTGTCTCCCACTCCCCACCCCCAACCTGCCTGGCTCTGAGAGCTAACCTGTTATTATTATTTATGCCATACATGCAGCTATAAACATCTCCCCCAGAAAGTCTCTATTTACTTATACAAATCCAATTCCTTCTAGATTGATTCCTTTAGAGAGGTTGTATCTACACAGCAGCACAAAGAGTGGTTTAGCAATACATATCAAATGTGGTCAGTGCTGGATTGTCTGAACTAGCCTCCAAGCATGCCTTTTTGTCCTTCCTCCCCCAACAAATCTTCACACTCAATAAGACACCACTTTTCTGTAGTATTATTCTTCAAAATGTATGAGTCTTGTTGACATAATAGTTTCTTAACTCCTACAAATAGGAAAACTACCTAATCTTGAATTTTTGGAAAAGCCAACTCGTGACTCAGTTTTAGGTGTTTAACAGATATCTATAATGATTAAATGCCAAGTAAATGGAACTATACAGCAACTATAGCAATTCCACTTATTAATGCATTTTTAGTGGTTATAGGTATGATTTCTGTTGTCATTAAAGAGAGGCCTAGGAAAAAATTTTAAAACCCTGATAAAGTGATTTCTTCCCAATTCTTCCTGAGAACTTTTTTTTTCATTTTTCCCAAAACAAAGTTTGAAAGTAACATAAAAACTATGATGTAAAGGATATTACCTCTGCAAATAATACACATTATATGAATAACCAACTTACTGGGCTAGAGTTATATATTTCTGAGTATGATAAGGATTAAGAATATTTGTCAAGACATGCATGTGTCTAAAAACAAACCTACAACATTCTGAAAAACAGAACTCTAAGACTGCCAACAATAGAAACTGGACATATGTGTTTAGAAATAGTTCTGCAAAAACACCCAGTTCCAAAGAAAGGAAGGAGGGGAAAGAAAGAAAGCAAGCTAGGAAGGGGGAGAGAGGGTGGGAGGGAGGGAGGGAGGGAGAGTGGGAGAGAGGTAGATAGGTCAAGGGGAATAAGAGATTTATAAAGGTTGATAATAGTAGGCTAGGAATACCATATTCATGAGCTCTCACTAGGGTCCCCAATATTAACTTACCAGTTTCTACTCTAAAATACTAACATAAAGGTCTTAGAAGCAAGCTTTTCCTGAGTAACTCTTAAACAGGGAGCCAGCATCTGACCCTGTACTTTCACTGGAATATAATTCCCACTAAATTCTGTAGATATTCTTTGTTCACTGGGATGAGTAATGAGTAAGGTATCAGGTGTAATAGCATTAAAAGCTCTACTCTTCTCTTTGATATCTTTAATGTGAGGGGGAAATGGAGTCAAATATAGAACAATATTCCTAAGGCAGTCAGCCAAATTAATTATGATGGAGCAAGCTAGCCCTTTCTTCATGATTCAAAATGTTTAAATTTACCAAAGTACTCCCCTTAGCATATTTCCAAATATTCTCCCTGTATATTCAGAGCCATCATCGAAAGTTTCTTTGTCTAAAGGCATTCAGGATGGCATTGCTTACCATCCTGCTGAACAATGATGACTGCTGTATTATTGGGAATGAGGAAGATTTGAGGGCTGGTAAAAAAGGAGCAACCACTTGGCAGATGGCCTAGTAACTGAGATTATGGGGGATTTGGACGTTAAACAGGGAGTCTGTGACTCTGTCATGGCATATGGAATGAAGTGGAAAAGGAGGCTTTCTTACCTCCCCTCATCATTTGTTTATTCCAGCCATTTAGGAAAAAGAGAGAATCAAGTCTGAAAACACCAATAACGGTAAAGGTAGTAATAACATGATTTTGTTACTGAATGATTTTTCTACATTTGGGGTCAATTTGAAAAACAAAAAACATGGGCACTCATGAGAGTGGATGTCCTGTCTTGGGTGACTGGCACACAGGCCCCTGGATGGAGAACAACGCAATGTGTGCTATTTATTTATTATCTGATGAGGCCTATATGTGTTAGTTACAATATCACCAGGCTTTTCTATGACAACCATGATACCCAGAGATTTAGATGAAACTTTGTGTCATTAGACTTTTAGTCCAAATCTGTGATTTCATTGGTATAAAAATTACTCTTGATGGGGAAAAAATTGATGCAGAGCATGACTATTCTCAAACAGATACACTTTCCTGGGGAAATGAAAGGCTAAATCAGTAGCCTGTGGGCCCGAGACCAGTATGTGTCTGAGATGAGACTTAAAATCAGGGTTTTCTAACTTAAGGTAGAACAGTCTGTAAAGAAGATGAGGCACTTCATAACTTTCACTGCCATTGTGAGACATGAATGTACAAATTGCTGGAATGGGAATCCATGCAGATCACAATCTATGAAATGTAAATCATAGGGAGCTTCCTGAAACACAAAGGTTTAAGTGACTTAATCCTAACAAGTTTTAAGAGAGTAAAACAGGACCTCATTTGAGGACTTGTTTTGAAAAATTGATCATTTCACTAGTTTCTCCTTTCATATCATTTGAACATTTTAAACTAGTAAATAATTTCAGTAGGGAGAATATAAGATCATGTGACCACAGATAGAGAGCTAGATCTGGTCCAATTCTCTCTCTTTAAAGGGGAGGAAACTGAATTCTGAGAAATATTTTGGGTCTAATTTGTGCTGAAAGAAGACAATGATTTATTTATCTGTATGTGCAGGTCAGGATTCTAGAGAGGTCCTATTGGCCATATAGAAAGACATGAGCATCCTCCCCCCAGCAACAGGTATATAGTCTCTCATGATTTTTCCATCTAATTCCAGCTCACATTTGGGATGTGTGAATGGCTACTCATGTGTGAAAAAGTGACTCCTATTCCTGGACCCTCATCAAAAAAGATGAGAAAAGGATCAATGTGATTTCATTGTTATCCCTTCAAAGAAAAAAAAAAACACTTTGGAAATTATACCAATCCATAGAATCTCCATCCTGCAGAAAGAAGCACTTAAAAAACAAAGAATGTGAATAACAGAAGTGCAGAATTGGAAGGGACCTCAGAGGTCAAGGTTTATCACATGATTTGAATGACAATAGCATAAACGAATCAAAAGAGAAATATTAACACCTGCCTTTTCAGTATTATTATTGCTCAGCTACCAGTGAGGGCTTGGGAATCATGACCCTGACCCCACTAGGTTAGATTACTTGCATGTTTCTTCCCCTCACTTACACCAGAACAGATGCTGTAATTGAAAGTGTAGCATATTAACTATTTAGCACTAGTTACTAGTTATTTTTCCCTTGATACTCTTCTTTTGAAATGTCTATTTTGGTCATGCATCTAAGATATGTTGAATCGGCCATCATCCCATAATCATCTTCTGATAGTTCTAATTATCCCTTCATTCATGCCTACCCACAATCTTGGTATTAAAAGTTGGAATCAGGCGTACTGTAAGAAATTGAAAACTTTCCAATGTCTATCAATGTTTCAAAAGTTGAACACAGGTCCTGTGGACTGGAAGGCCAGAAATCTCCCCTTTGTGTCACACTATGTTTATTAGCTAATTTACTCTGAGCAAGCCATTGAACTTTCATGCACTTCAGTCATGCGGCCCAAGGATTCCTATATCGTAGATAGTTTATGATCTGCATCGGTTTCCACACCAGGATTTTGCACCTTCGTGTATCACAGTAACCATCAAGGTTACAAAATGTCTCATCTTCCCTCCAGACTGTCCTGTCTAAAGTCTAAAGAAATCTTGCCTTTGATGTATCCTGGCCTTGTTACTATGGGGAAATCATTTAGCCCCTCAGTGCTCCAGGAAACCCATTCTGTCTATTTTCCCAACGAATACAGGGAGATCACTACTTTACAAAAGATATTCACTTTTTCACCCCTTACAGAAAGATAAATGTCTCCAGTGTCTTGCTCTGTCAGGTCCTAAAGGAGGGAAATGATGCCATCTTGCCTACTGATGTGGTGGCCAATTGCACTGCTACAGTAACCCATCTTGAGAGCATGGACTGTTCTTTTTTTCTCTTTAAAACCCCAGCACTTAGCACAGTGTATGACACATAGTGGGGTTTAATAAATGCTGGGTGACTGGCTGACTGACCTACCGTTATTGGGCCATAATTATAGCAAGAGGAGAAAAATGCAAAGACAGACATATCTTGACAACACAGAAGACGAGAAGTCTGAGAACAAATCCATACTGGCAGCCTAATTTAGGAGTTAAAACATAGTGCACGAGCAACTTCCCAGCCTTCTGCTGGCTCTTCAGATTTGAAACTCTGAAATCTTCTAAATTGACTTCCTGTTTGAAGTAGCAGAAATCCCAGAACAACTTAATCCACAGCAGGAGTCTGGTGGGGAGTGGGCAGAGAATCTCACTAAAGCATTACTACTTATGTTAATATGATAGCAACTCAATTTATTCAAGTGCTGATCAATGCTAAACAATCAGAGAAGTTCATACATTATGTATTTCAAAAGAACCAGGGCTTTTTAGTGGAATGTCACAAGGTTAACCAACTGGTAGACATGGGTTCCCTTGGGTCCAGTTCAGCCACAGTACTTACTACACAGTCGATGGTAAAACAATAACAAAGGAAAGCATTGTTTGAAATACATAATGAACTGCTCTCATAAACCTCAACCATCAGAAGCCATTATACTTCCGCATCTGATAGCTCAGACAATTACTGGCCCTCCATTTGTCTGGCAACATCAAGCCTTGCTGTTTTGTCTTATCTTTAACCATGTCTCAGAAATCATTGAGTGCAATTGTCAGAGATTACCCTGTTAATACAAATGCATTAGCAATTAAAACAACTTGGTATATATTTCCTGGCGGTCGTAAGTACTGCAAGATCTCAAACTTAGTCTCCATTCATCACTAATGCTTACTTTAGGAAAATCTGGAAATGTGGACACACACACACACAACTTCATTGTGTCTGGCTGACCCATATACTTATTTTCCCAGCATTTTTTTCCACGAAAAAAAATCTGGGTTTATTTGGCAAATCTTACCCAATAATATATATCCATATCATTTTAGATGACAAGGTAGCGCACTACCCTTGCATAAGCCACATCCAGTTGGCATACCAGTGAAGGATAAACCCATCCCTACCTGGAGCTCCTTTGGACTATAGGAGTATGGGATATTCTTTGCCAGCTTCCAGCTCTCTATGACTCACTGCTGCTCTGAGTCACACCCACTGGTTCTTGAAGCAGGGTGTCAGACCAAATCTTTAGGCAGCTTCTAATTGGCCTCTAGGATGAGGCTTCTGAGCACACTCTGTAAGATTCTAGTCTATCTAGCCTAATAGAAGACTGGGACCTCACAATACCTCTCCCATGATTGATGCCATGGATTCAATGAGGCTTCATTGTTATCAAGACCCCTGAATACCTGGCCTCTCCTTTGGCATTTCCTTTCCGCTAGCTTCAACACTGTGAATATTAAAAGTTCCTGGTGCTCACTGGGCTATTTGACTAGACAATATCAATGCAGAGGTGAAAATGCAAGATGGTTAATTAGCATCCTTGAAAAGACTGTATTCCAATGAGACATAAGTATTTTCCTCCCAAGTGATATAATAATCATTCCATGATTTTTTTTTTATTGCTTAGCATTCCTTTTTTTGTGGGGCAATGAGGGTTAAGTGACTTGCCCAGGGTCACACAGCTAGTAAGTGTCAAGTGTCCGAGGCCACATTTGAACTCAGGTAACTCCTGAATCCAGGGCCGGTGCTTTATCCACTGCGCCACCAAGCTGCCCCTAGCATTCCATTTTCAATTCAGAAATAAACTACCTGGGCCATATAATATCATCTGATAATAATAAGGGGGAGGGGATTGGGTTAAATCTAATTTCCCAAATCCAAAAATATCTGGTATCAAGTTCTGGAATGGGTCTATACTAGCACATTTCTTTCACTACTTGACCTTGATTCTAGGAAATGATATTATAATTATCTTATTGTGCCTTTGAAAGGAAAGAGCAAATGTTTCCCCTTTAATTGAACAAAATAAGGCAAATGCTGTTAAATGTGTGCTGTCATCTACCAATCCCCACGTAAAAAGATCTCATTCAACCAAAATGCAACAAGAGATTGTATATCCAGTCTCCATCAAAAACTATTTCTGCTTCCAATATGTAGGAGTTCATTCCAAAACACTGACAAGAACCTGGGGAAGCTGGGAGCTGGAAATCTTATCAGAATCTAGTTTTCAGTAATCTATTCATTTGTTTGGTTGATTGGTTTTAATGATTGAAGAATCATTAAACATCCTGGCATTCTCATTTTTTAAAAGTAGTGAGAGACTTAAAATTGTGAAAAGGAATTCAATTTTCTGATTTAAGCTTCTCAAATGGATGCTCTAAGTCCTATTGGTTTCTATCATCTGCCTTCCCCCAAATGGGCTCAATACACCATGAAGTGCTGATAAAAATGTTTAACGATACTGTTTGTACATCACCCTGCAAGAAAAAAAATGACTTCCCATCTACCCTGATTAGCTTCCTCAGTTTCAAATTAAAATGTATTATTAAAACTATTAATTATTTAGGAAAATTACATTCTTCTGTGAGTCATTTTGAATGAATGAATACAAAAATTCACTTTCTCTAAAAGCACTCTACTGTCTTCCTATGATATTAGTATGTAGTAATATCACAGGAAAATACAGGCTCCAGTTGTAAAATCAGTGATATTAGCATTCCAATTACTCACTTACCATAAATCATTACTTACCCCATTACTTGCCATGAGATATTTGTAAGAATTTCTGCAGAGAAAGAACCTGATAATAAAAAATGCTCATATAATCTCTTCAACAAGAGATGTGTGTAAAATCGTGTGAAACTGAGATAAAAATATCTACATTTAGCTTTCACATAACATTTTCTGCAAAATAACTAGATATAGATATAGGCTTAAAAATATATAGTTCTCCGAGCACAAGATAAGAGAGGGAGTATGTTAGACATAGAAGGGCTCTTCAATTTGTTCCATAATTTATTCACATAATTGTTTTCAATTTCATTGTTAAAATATGTTAATAAATTATATATATTTAATTTCACAGTTTAAGCCATGACATACACATTTTAAGACTAAAACAACCATCTGATTAAAAACTTTCCCAATACTTTTGGCTTAGAGTTGACACTGCCAAAGTTAAGAGATTTGGCAAAGTTGAGTCTATACTGTTAAAGCATGGCAGAATTCCAGGGTAAAAAAATACAGCCAGTCATCATAAGTGGGTAACAGGTTTAGCTTTTAAAGAAAGTGAATACTCTAGAGAATGAATGCTAGGTGAAGGAGAGAAGGAGGGAGTGAGGAGAAAAAGGAAAGAGGGAAGAAAAAAGAAAGAAGGGGAGAGAGAAGAGTGAGGAGAGGAAAGACAGGAGAGAAGAAAAGGGGAGATAAAACAGAGAATATATTTTGCTAGAGATCTTTTAACAATAGAGAGACCAGTGACCTAATGAATAATTGACATAGGTAGCAAAAGCAGCCTCAGGTCCCTTGCAATCAGAACTATATCTCCAAGCAATATCATTATAATCTTTTATCAGCAATAAAATAACCAACCTTTCAGAACCCCCCTGAAATCAAGAGAGCTCAGCTCTGAGTATGAAAGTAGGCTGAGACACAGCCCAGTGTTTCTAATTTACCAGAGGAATCATGTTTCTACACCCACAGGTTCCCTGTAAATATAGTGAAATCTCTTTCCACTTTCTATGCAAATAAATTATTTGTGGAAATCACTTTGCTCCATGACTATATTAACTAACACATGATTTCAGCTGAAGGGGATACTGACATTCATCTGACCTCTTCAAGGACAAGCTACTCTAAAGCCACTGAAAACTAGACCATGTTTCCATCACAGAAGTTTGACTAAAACTTGGATATTTCCAACTATTTAAATATACTGGCCTCTTCAAAAACTTTTCTTTAGTCTCAGAAACAGCAGTCGAGTTGGCTTTCCATTTATGTTTCAAAAAACAAGCACAATGTGTAACACATCCCTAAAGGAATACTAACAACCCAACGATGTTAGAAAATGAAAATGAACTAATAATAAGGTACTACAGCAAAAACTTCTGGTCCAGACCAATTTCCAAGTGAATTTTATTTTGCCTCAAAAATGGAAAAAGGAAAGAGTCTGCCAAACTCCTTTTGCAAGACAAATATCCCTAATCCGGAGACAAATAACACAAAGGGGAAACGATAGAACAATATCCCTAATGAATATTGAGGCAAACATTTTAATTGGGCCTAACAAAAAAACTTAAAGCAATGTATTTTTGGTTTTTGTTTGTTTGTTTGTTTGTTTGTTTGCAGGGCACTGAGGGTTAAGTGACTTTCCCAGGGTCACACAGCTAGTAAGTGTCAAGTGTCTGAGGCAAGATTTGAACTCAGGTCTGACTGAATCCAGGGCTTGTGCTTTATCCGCTGTGCCACCTAGCTTCCCCCAAAGCAATGTATTGTTAAAAAATATTCATAAGACCAAGTTGTATTTATTTCAAGGATGTAAGAGTGCTTCAGTATTAGAAAAAAAATGAACAAGAGAGATGGCCTCAGAAATTTTGCTTCCTGAATCCAGGGCCGGTGCTTTATCCACTGCACCACCTACGTGCTCATGATCTTTCATTCTTGAAGGGGACCAATGACATAAGGAATTTCCAGTGAGAAAACTCTCTCCACCAATGTGGATTGACAGACTTAGAGAGCTGTTAGGAGGCATTGGGAGGTTAAGAGGCTTTTCTAAAGTCATACAGCCAAGAGTGGGAGGCATGACAAACTCCAGTCTTCCTGATTCTGTGACCAACATTCTATATGCAACTCCATGTTGCCTTGCATTTATACAAGCAATGAAAAGTCATTTCAAGAGGGCAGGAGTGTTAATAATTGGGGAAGTCATGGAAGGCCTTACATCAGAGGTGGCCCTGGAGTTGTTCTCTGAAAGAAAGCTAGGGATTGTCTAAGGTAGATAGAAGAAGGGTACGCATTCCAGATGTGGGAGACCATTTGTACAAAGATACAAAAGTGGGAGATGGAATGTTGTGCATGGGAAACAGCAAATAAGAAGTATAGATGATGTGAAGGGGAGTACAGATAGTTCACTTTATGTAAATTTGAATTTTCTGGCTTTGCCTCTTGACAGGCCAGGGGAGGCAGCATTTCAGGTGCAGCCCTGAGCCAGGGATCCTCTGCTGTAGGCACTGAAGCCACTTTGACTTCAGGAGCCACAAAGCCTGAGAGTGCAAGGTCTATACATCATGGTAGAATTGGCTATAATAGGAAATAAGACAGAAAAGATAGCACTTGGTCACTGTTTCATCTCATATATCACACCACACATTTTGGAGTTCTCTATGGTATTCTTGTAATAGTAATGTCAAAGCTACTAAATCTAAAATTATTTGTCAGAATTTCATAGAGGTAAAATGAAGCTCAGAGCTTAATGTGTACTTCTATTAATCATACTGGCAACTAGGTGGTACTGCACTGGATAGAGCAATGAAATTGGTGTCAGAAAGACTCATCTTCCTAAATTCAAATCTGGCCTCAGAGACTTACTAGCTCTGTGACCCTGGGCAAGTCACTTAACCCTATTCACCTTTTTCCTAATCTGTAAAATGAGCTGGAGAAGGCAATGGCAAACCACTCCAATATCTTTGCCAAGAACACCCCTCAAGGGATCATGAAGAGTCAGACAAAGTGAAAAACAACTGAACACCAATCATACAGGTATATAGTAACAGATAGTGTCTGGAAATTGCCATTTTCAAATGTAGACTATTCCTCTATTGGTTGAAGAAGTATATGCGTATGCTTCATTTCCTAATATATATGCCCAAAATGAATTGAATGAAGGTGGTATTAACTGCCCGACATGAACAACAGAACCTACCCAAATGCATGCCTTAAAATTTATCCCAATTTTATTTCCTACTATTGGACTCCCTACTATTCCCCTTTCCTCACATTCTATAACCTTCTTTCTCCTACTTTTGATTCTTCCTTGCCTTATGAGGTAGTGAGCTCCCTATTAGACAGATGCAAGTGTTCCAGCAGAAACCAAGCACCAGAATGAGAGCCCCAGAAAGCAATATGATTTGTGTGATTACATCAATGCAGCAGTCACTTGGTCTCATCTGTCTTGACCTTGAAGAACTTTGTTTGTTGTTTTTTCATTCTATTCCTGGCAAGTCAGCTTAGAAAGAAGGCAAGGCTTGCCAATGCTGAAGAATGAGCAGAGTCAGCTGCTCAGCTGAGCAAAGGTTTGAATGCAAAGTACTGTTAATCAGAAAAGTCAAGGCATGCAGTATAGACACTATTTTTACATCTGTCTTCATTCCGCCCCCCCCCTACTAAAAATCATTAGTACTCTTAAAACACATTGAAGGTGGGGCCCTTTGCTAATATGACAATCACTCCTCAAGATACTACACCCAGTAAGTAACATGTGCTTCTAATATCTCTGTTGTTTAACGCCAAGAAGAAGAAAAGGAGGTTTGGAGGAAATATGTAGGCCATGGACAAATTCAAAAGCTTACGGAAATCTTCTAGTCTATATCTCTCTGTTCTGTTCTGTTCTTTCCATATTCTTCCTCATTTCCCTAGTTCAGTTCCTCATCACCTCTTCTGGGTACCAAAGCAATAGCCTCCTGATTGGTTTCCTCACCTCCAGCCTCTCTGAAGTAGAATCCATCGTGCACTTAACTCCCTTCTACCTGCAAACTGGGGACAGATAGATGGTGCTGCAGTGCATAGAATGCTGGTCCTGGATTCAGGAACACTCATCTAGAGTTCCAATTTGGCCTCAAATTTTTATTAGTTGTGTGACTCTGGGTAAGTCACTTCAACTTGTTTGCCTCAGTTTCCTTATCTGTAAAATGAGCCAGAGAAGGACATGGAAAAGCAGTCTGGTATCTTTGCTAAGAATACCCCAAGTGGGGTTATGAAGAGTCGGACTCAACTGCAACAACTGAATATGACCCCATTTGGGGCCATATCAATTATATCTCTAATGTCTCAGCAGGGGAGAGGAGAGCTTTATAAGTAGTATTATTATTACTGTCACCATCATCACTCTTCCCATTCCTGGAACCACCATAGAGCAGTGTCCCTATGGATTCTCTAGATTATTAAAAATCTTTTGGCTCTATCCTTGTGTATTTCTTTGACTTTAGTATTCCCATCTGAAGCTTGAGTAGTAAGATATTTATTGCAATTCTTTCACCTTAATTTCCTTTAATTTTGTGATAATTACACTCAGTTATGACTAAATTTGTCTATTTATTTCCTTAAAATTAAATTTCAAGCTCTTATTTATCCTTTAAAATGAAAATTCTGGCAGACTTGGCAACTGCCAAGCATTTCAGTTGTCAACATGCTACAAGATCTGTAAGCAATACAAAATATTTCTAAACATCTTATCCAGTGAAGCTAAATGCCAATAAGACATTAGGCCAGATTCTTTGCTTCTTCATTTTCAGTCAGGCAACCAAGAGAACAAGCATACATTTATTAAATGTTTCCTATATTCTAGACACTGTTAAATACTTGGGACAGAAAGAAGACTCAAAAAGTCTCTGCCCTCAAGGTGATTACATTCTACAGGGGAGATATTCCTTTAAGTAGGTACTTGAAAGAGCAGATGAAGGTAACATAGACCAAAGTTAAAGACACCACCAGCTGGAGGGGCCAGGAAAGGCTGCAAATGTTGTTTAATCATTTCTCAGTCATATTCAATGTTACCTGAATCCAAGCTTCAGATGAGAATACTAAAGTCAAAGAAATATACGAGGATAGAGCCAAAAGAGCTTTCATAATCTAGAGAATCCATAGGGACACTGCTCTCCTCTCCCCTGCTGAGACATTAGAGATATGAGTTACAATATATTAATCAATCACAATTTAACATTTTAATTATGATAACATAAGCACTAAGTTTCCAGTGGTCAAAAAGCCCCTCAGAGATGGAATTATATGAGAAACTGTCAAATCAGACTGAGCCTGCTTACTGCTGACTCAAGTTCCTGTAGAGCATTGCTGCCAGTATCCTCCTTCAACAACATACCTCTTACCTTTGAGGAGGGGAAACATGAACAAATAATTAGTTGCTTTTTCTCAGTTTCTTCTTTTGTGTTAAAAGATTAGATATAGTCAGGATCAAGGGGAATGAATGTGTTACTATCAAAAAAGTTTGTGAGTATAACAATTACATTTAGGATTGTCAGATGGGACTATATTCATAGACACGATAGGAAGCATCCTATTTCCCAAAGACATCCCTGTAGGTGACCATCCAATCTCTGCTTGAACACTTTTTGGCTATACTTCCATTGATGCGGAATTT
The DNA here is from genome assembly GCF_019393635.1 of Dromiciops gliroides. NCBI lineage: Eukaryota > Metazoa > Chordata > Mammalia > Microbiotheria > Microbiotheriidae > Dromiciops > Dromiciops gliroides. The sequence goes on along the minus strand of NC_057867.1, from coordinate 77,249,871 downwards.
TCATTACTACCTCATTCTACTCTTGGACATCTTTAATTATTAGAAAGTTCTTCATATTGCATTGAAATCTACCTCCCTGTAAATCACATTAAGGGGAAGCCAGGAACTTTGGATCTAAGTGGAAACTAGAGAGGGATACAGTGGACACACAGTGGTGAAGCAAGGGCAAGAAAGGATGCTACTTTACTGGACTAAATATAATCACAAGAAGCTGGAGCCTTGATTGGCTCATTGACCAAGTTAAGGACTGATTCACCTGCAAAGAATTTGCTATATGACAGGAAATACTCATTTGCTTCACCATGGGATATGGTGGAGCTATCCTTTCTCCATACTCTCTTCCTCTACCTCATCACTCACTGCCTCACCAACTGCTGATGATCTCCTCTGGAGCTTCCTTCTCTATTTAAACCTCGTTTATTTGATCGCTGTACTTTAAAAAAGGGTTTGTTGGGGGCAGCTAGATGGCAAAGTGGATAAAGCACTGGCCCTGGATTCAGGAGACCTGAGTTCAAATCAGGCCTCAGACACTTGGCACTTAATAGCTGTGTGACGCTGGGCAAGTCACTTAAACCTCATTGCCCCACAAAAAAAGGTTTTGTCTTCAGTTAATGATAAACTGGTTTTTGGTACACACTGAGTATTTGCTGTAAAGGAGGAGAGCAGGAAAAGAAGGGAAGATTAAAAAGGAACCTGAGACCAATTGCTTTAGACTTAACTGCAAGCCTCCAGTAAGCTCCCTTACTGAGCACACAATGAGGAACTGCATAAATATTTGTCATCCCCTTGAAATAAACACCATTCTAGAAATTCTAGGGGAAAAATGATTTTTCTGAGTCAACCTTTTTGGCAACTAGGAATCATCATTTCATTTTCAAATGTTCACAAAGTATATGTTTGATCATCTAGTTTAGAATTCTGCCAAATATTGACATCAATCTTGTTCTGTGTTTCCAAAATCTATTTTTTTATCTTTTCTGAAAATCAAGACAACATTCTCTTGTCAGTAGGGGGCAGTGGTTGCAAGACCAAACCTACAAATTTAATACAAGTATCCTTGGATAAAGTCTTTGGGACCCAAAGAATTAGGGTTAGTGTAACTAAAAGCAGTTAGGTAACTCTCTAACTTTTTCTCCACCAATGTCAGGCTTCAATTCTTACTTATTGTTTTGTTTAGTTTTGTATTTTGTGTGTGGTTTTTTGTTTGTTTTTTGCGGGGAAATATGGGTTAAGTGACTTGCCCAGGGTCACACAGCTAGTAAGTGTCAAGTGTCTGAGGTCATATTTGAACTCAGGTCCTCCTGAATTCAGGGCGGGTGCTTTTTATCCACTGCACCACCTAGCTGCCCCCTATTCTCATTTATTTTTAGAAGGTAGGGATCTAGATACAGAACTTATTAAGCACGTGCCACAAGCTAGAGAGATCTCAGTCTAACTCGATCACTTTCCGAATATAGAAAATGAGAAAGTGACTTAGATAGGGTGCCATAGCTATTTAGCGGATGAATCAGGACTAGAAGATTTATAAGTCAACTATTTACTTAATGCTTTAATATCCCCCAACTGTGGCTGTCTACCCAAATCCCAAAAGACTTCTCTTGCTGTAATACTAAGTACCACCCCTGGTTCAGTAAAAACATATACGAACTCTCCATAACCCTCAGTATTTCAGAAAAGCTCCCAAAGGTAGACATTGTCCTGCTGTGTGTAATCAGCAAGAGGAAAGAAATAGAAAGAGACTTTTCTGGAGCTTTCATACCATTGCACTCAAACATTATTGTTCTGGAACCCAGAAGTACTTGGAGGAAATAGCCTTTTCTAACCTCTTGGGAGAAAAAGGCTTTGTCGAGCTGACAAATAAATGGACCTTAGTTTTAAGAACTGGAAGAAGGGCCAGGGCTATTTAGCATTGTGTTTTTAAAAACAAAGCCTGAGTATTTCTGGATTCAATCCATGTATTTAGACATCGCAGTGCCAGGACAAAATTACAATGAGTGAGTACAGCTGAGCAGATGTGAATTTTCTTATATTCAGCCCCAAATATTTTACCAGTTGGCAATGAAAAAAAAGTGGCCAAATGTTAATAAACAAGAAATGTTTCAAACTGAGTTCTACTGAAATGTGAGAATTTGATGATTTTAAAGACTTAATGAGGAGCTCCTAAAGTCCAGAAAGGCTTTCATAGTTTTGTGCTGTTTGGGAGCTTTTCTCTCTTGCATCATGCTGATGGCTAGTACAGCAGTTTTAACACAAGTCTGTCCCATACTAGAAGCTTCAAAGAGTATTTCCATAAAATCTAACAGACATACCTGATCACAGAGCCCACTGAAAACACCCCAGAATTAAGTTATAGTTGGGCTCAGGGCTTTTCCTTTTACATGGGATAAACACTGTTTTTCCATGATATTGGGATGGCATATCATCATTAATCATGACTGTTATAAACAACTGAAACTGTCATTCAATGCCTTTCTCTTGAAGTTTAGCAAAATGTTTGAAAATGAAATCAGATAAAATTCTATGTGGTGTTGTGAGGGCCCAAAGTCCTGCTGTTCCTGGAACTATGTTTGTTCTTGAATGCAACATATTCTCTCTTATAGGTGCTCTCTTCTCTTTTTTCTCTCCTTTCTTGGATGTCTCTTAAGGCTTGCCAGATATTAAAAAAAGATAAGTAAGAATGATACAGTTGATGTTATGAAGTTTAATTTCACTCAGGTCTTACTTATCCTTATATTTTTTGCAAGGCATTAAGGGTTAAGTGACTTACCCAGGGTCAAACAGATAGTAATTTATCCTTATTTTTAAAGCCTTTTCTTCAATAAGGAGGCAAACAAAATACATACAAGCAAGATATCACTCCCTTTTCCCAGTCCAACTATTGGGGAAGATATTATTTACCTATAGTGTTCTGGGTATACTTCAAATGTTTGTTGATTTAACATCAATGCAGGGGTGGGGTGCCATTGATTTTCTATTCTCTTAAAACTACCCTTGTTAGGTAAGAATATGCTTTCTTGTTTTTATATATATCATCCACCCTTAATTAAACCGCCAAATCTAATGCAGTAAGACTGTTGATATTACAGGTTCCCAATAGTCATGTGTTCAATCTTTATTTTTTAATTTTTTACTTATGCTTGTAACTTTTTATAGAACAGTCATTTCTGAATAAACACCAACATCCCTTTCTTTGATTCTTCCCCTTGTAACAAAAAAATTAAACAAAACCAATAGATAAAGGGACAGCATATACAGCATTCTATCACCCATACCTCTTCAGCCAGGAGAGGGAAATATTTTTTATTTCACTTTATGCATAGCAAAGATTTTTGTCAAGGAAAATATGAGTTATATTTATAATTTTAATACTCTTTGCCAAGATACATTTATTATCTCAATAAAAGGACACTAAGTTAGTTTCTAAAATAAGGGAAAGCTCTTTAATGATTGGAGGAGAATAGAAAGTGGATGCATAGTAGTAGCAATTAGCTTTATAGCATCAATTGTTCTAATTAGCACTAGAAAAAGAAATTCTCTCTATAAGAGTGACTAATATAGGTCAACACAGGGATGATATTAATTGAAAATGAATCCAGTGACTTTTAAATGAGTAGAAAACCCATTTTTCTACTGAGAATACTCTTTAGCACAGGTGAATGCTATATGAAATTTCTTTACTACAGAATTCAACTGTTTTATGGCTATCAATGTGCTCCAGATTCTCCCTTATTTCAGGTAAAATTAATGGAGATATCCCTGGATAACAATGGACAGCAAATGATGAGGTTGGTAGTTTGTTTGAATCTCCATGTGCAAATAACAATGGAGTCGTGGAAAGTATGCTGGGAACAGAACAGTTTGGATCAGAATACCCAAGTCTTAAGCTTGCCTATGACTAGAGAGCACGTATGGAACCTCTCTGAGCCTTAATTTACTCATATGTAAAATGGGGGTGGTAGTAACTAACTCAGGGCAATACTCTAAACAACAACAGAGATATTGTATTTAACATGATCTCAAAGCTTTAAAATAGTACATACAAGTCTGCCATAGCACATTATCTTTACAAAGTGCTTTCACATACATTTTCTTATCTAATCTTCAACACTCCTGTGGGCTAGATCTTAGAGTTATTGTCATCTCCATACTTCCCCCCTTAACTCAACACATAATGTCCCCTTTAAATCTGTAGCCTTCTTGCTCTGGGCTTTTCTTTCCCCACTGAGTTTGTAAATATTGATAGATGACGAGCTCCAGCTGATCATTTTAAGCAATTAAGACTTCAGAATCCAATGGAGAAACATTGATCTTATGTTTACTACTGAAGATACAGATTAATATCCTGTTATGTGGTTAAGACAAATATGCTTATCTAGCAAGTCTTTACTGCTTACTTTATGGACACCAGATATGAAAGAACATTTAGACACACACACACACACACACACACACACACACAATATGACCCATAGTATTTGGCTGCCCCACCATAACCAAAAGGTCTACAAAATAAATCATTAAAAGACAAGAATCGTTTTCGAGGTCATTTAGTCTATTGCCACCTTGCCACGTGATTTAAACCTCTTTTAATTATGTCCAAAAATGCTTTAACTTCATTTGGTATAGGTGTCATTAAAGCTCAATATTTCCAAGGCAGCCAACATATGGCCAAACAATCAGAGATTGATTAGAAAGTGTGGAAAGAATTTGACATATTTCCACCCCACCCCATAAAGCAGTTGTGATATATATATATATATATATATATATATATATATATATATATATATATATATATATATACATACACACACACACACACAAATGAAATAATTTTTTCAACCTTATTGACTACTCCCTTTATATGCTATAAAGTAATTCCTTTCCAGCCTTGTCATGATCTCCAGATTTCCCTTGCCCTACAAAGAGCTATCGGTTTCAAGGGAGAAGAAAAGAGTTTGCAATTGCTGTTGTACTCATGAGGTTGTACAACCGGATGAAAGTTCTCAGGCAAAAGACTGAGAACATATCAACAACACGTCTTAGGCAACCACACCTTCATTGATATTTAAACACTATAATGATGTTCAATGTGAAAACATTTATGCTCAACACCATATAAGGCAAGTCCTATTACTGGACATGTATAGCTTTAATGATCAAACATAAAAATGGGACTCTCCTTGTTTTGCTGAGAGTAAAACTTTTTATTTTATTTTCGTGGTAGAAAATGTGAAGAAAAGCCAGATAAGAGATCTTATGCTATGCCTACCAGATCAAGTCCTTGGAACAAGTGAAGTAAAGGATGTGGAAGTTAATGATGGTTCAGTATATGGTAGGTACCTAATAAATCATTATTGACTGACTAACTCCACCAATCCTTAAATACCATTCCCAATAGCTTGTCATAGCAATATCCTTCCCTTCTACATGATCTAAAATGTTCATCATTAGGGTTATCATTCAACTAGACAGTTGTGCTGAGTTTAAGTCCCGTCTCAAAATGGTGGCAAGTTACTGAGCCTTAGTTTACCATCTGTAAAGTAACATTTAACTCACAAGGTTGTTGCAAGGAGAAAATAAATTGTGTGTATATGTGTCTTAGTGTGTGCGTCTGTGTGTATGAGTGTATGGAGAGAGAGTGAGAATGCTTTGCAAATTGTAAAGAGCCATATCAATGTTAGCTGTTATTATTGTTGTTGTTATCATTATTAGGCTATTGTTTAAATGAATACATGTTGCCTGAGCAGGAAAAAAAAAAGGACCTATTCAGATTATTTGTTTTTAGGAGAGGAATAAAAAAAGGGGGGGAACATATTTCTTTACTAACAACCTGGCTTTATTAGCTTGGATTAGGTTAGTTGTGACATGGAATATTGGAGATGTAGAGAGCCTGAAGGGATGAGAATGTATGGTTACAATGGGAGTCTGAGAGGTCTTGTGGCCATGACAAATGCTGGGCTACTGGCTAGAAGAGCTACAAAGCCCTAATGATGAGATTCCCAGGAGGGAGCAGTGCTGAAGTACTCAAGGAGGCATAACTATGTCTGTCTCCCTCACAAATTTACCTAAGGTTGGGCTTGATCTGATTTGTAATCATTAAGTTCATATGGAAATCCCTCTTCCCCCAACATGGAAATAATGGCAGAAAAGATGAATTTGGATGTTGATCCTTTGCTATGACTCCCAACCTTACTTGAATCTTTGCTGGTATTTTCTTTTTAAATAGCCTTTTATTCATAGCTCTCTTATGAATTAAACTCTTACCAAGGTATATGAAAGGAGAACATTTGTGAACTAAGTTCTCATGTCTATGCTCAAGTTGAATACACTGTGCATGGAAAATACATTAGAACCAAAAAACCCAATTAACATCCCATAAATTGCACAGTGGAGGTATTTTGCTAGGTGAACTAACATCCTATATTGTATTTGTGTTTCCTGTACCTTAGTCCCAGTTCAATAATAAAATTCAACCTTTGCATTAAACTGAGAGATATCCTGAAATATCTGCAACTAATTATATTACCAGACTGTTTTCATCTGTCACAGTAAAATTGGATTCAATATTGACTGCCCAATAGTAAAGAGCAGCAGCTTCACTGGAAGGTTTTATTTTTGTTTGGTTGTTTGGTTGTTTGTTTTTGCTGGGCAATGAGGGTTAAGTGACTTGCCCAGGGTCACACAGCTAGAAGGTTTTTGATACATTTATGTCTTTCATCAATTGATGGAAAAGTGTCAGTGAGCCGACATTTCATAATGTCCTCATCTTAATATAAGCTGTTTTTTCTGATTTTACTTTCTTCATTTCACATTATATCATGTTTGCAAATTTGTTGTATTTATCCTATTAATGACATTTTAGTATATTGTATGTCAAATTCCAAACATTTAGGTTGTTCCTTTTTTTAAAATGCAATTAGTAAGAGTTGAGGTGTGTGTGTGTGTGCGTGTGTGTGTGTGTGTGTGTGTGTGTGTAAGCACACACATCCACACATCTATCTCCCATGTTAAGAATCTCTGCTTTAATGTATACTGATTTGTCATTTCTCTAATGCTATCATTCTCATGTGTATCTCCATGTCCCATTACTCATCCCAACCCACAAATCGGTAATGACAGTGTAATTCCGTAATGTAGTCTTTGCATATAATTTAGAAATCAGTGAACTTTAAGTATATGTATGCCATAAGAAATCCATTGGTAATATGATTTCTAGAGAATACCCTCAAACTGTATTTTCTGATCATCTCATGCTTGTTATAGGATCTATGTATCTTTTAAATCAATAAAATGGATAAAAGTGATGGAAATTAGGCAAAGCAGACTGAATATGTCATTCTCAGTAATGAGGTTAATTATATGCATACATGTATATATGCACATATATACACACATGTTTCTTTAAAGAATTAATAGTCCCCTCCCCTTTTTCCTTCAAAATATTCTTTGACAGACCCCTGCCCCCCTTCCTAGTTCCTGATTAAGTATCAGTAATAAGGAGCAGCTAGGTGGTGCAGTGGATAAAGCACCAGCCCTAGATTCAGGAGGACTTGAGTTCAAATCTGGCCTCAGACGCTTGACACTTAACTAGCTGTGTGACCCTGGGCAGGTCACTTAACCCTCACTGGCCTGCAAAATAAATAAATAATTTTTTTAAAAGAAGTATCAATGATGAATATCTTTGGAAAGAACTGAAAATGCAATGTGGCAATTTCTGTAAACTATAGTTTTATTCACAAATCCATTAGTATTTTTCAGTCTTCATCCTCATTGACCTCTCTGAAACTTTCCAGATTGTTGGCCACTCCCCTTCTCCTGATTATCTGCTTTTCCCTTGACAGCCAACCCCCCATTTGCTGTTTCTTGGTTCTTCTACTTGTCTGACTTGGGTGAACCCTTCTCTGTATAGTCTCCTTTTTATCTGCCTAAGGTATAGGCAGTTAGGTAGCACACTGTATAGAGTGCTGGCTCACAATCAGGAAAACTAAAAAGCAAATTCTGCCTCAGGCACTTGATAGCTGTGTGACCTTGCTCAAGTCATTCTGTCTGCCCCAGTTTCCTCAACTATAAAATGGTTACAAAGAGTTGGACACTACTCAACAACAACAACAACAACAACAACAACAACAACAACAACCATGGGCATCTGCATATGAGTAGAAATGTGATATGATGGGAAGGACCCTAGATTGGAAATTGAGACCCATATTAATGTCCTGGCTCAATGAGCGACTTTAGCTGTCATTTGACCTCTGTGGGCCTCAGTTTCCTCCTGTAATATAAGGTCACATTAGGGATGCTGTGGCTGTGATGACTGTGTGGTCCTAGAAAAAGATTAGCCTCTTATTGTACGAGGTACTTGTTATAACTATAATTTGTACTGTAGGTGTCAATTTTCATTTGTAGGGGAAATTTACTAACAGTTTTCTATGCCAATAATATCACAGGTATAGTCATACGTTAATAAATGTAACATAAAATTTAAAAGATTTCTAAGGAATAAATAGGGAGAAACAGATATCAGGGTTTATGTTTGTGTTAATACTAAAACAGTTTGCAAATAGCCACAACAGTCCTTACAGGAAAATTAAGACCAATAAAGACCATCAACAAATAAGACAAAGAATAGATAAATGAATTGGATTACAAAAATAACAACAACAAATCTAAAAAAATCAATTAAGAGCAAAAACAGACATTCTGAAAATCCAAAAAGAGATTAGAAGACTGAAAATGAACCTAAAAATAAACTGATAAATGATACTAGGAGCTCATTTTAAAAACTCAGAAAATAGACAAACTATTAATTTTATCAAGAAGGGAGTAAAAACAATTTATTAAAACAATGAACAAAGGGGAATTCATGACATGTAAAAAGTAAATAAAGTAAATTGTTAAAAAGTATTTTGCCCAATTATGTTTCAATATAAGTAACTTTTAAAAATGGATGAATATTTAAAAATATAAAATACACAGATTAACAGAATAAGAAATAGCGGATTTAAATCAATCAATCATAGAAAAAGAAATTGAACAAGCCATAAGTTAACCCCTATAGGAAAAAAACATACCCAGATTAATTCACAAGTGAATTCTAACATTCAAATGATAATTGCCTCCAATATTACATGAATTTTTAACAAAAATACAGAATGAGGGCATTCTACCAAATTCCCTCTGGAGAAAAATATGCTCTTGATGTTCAAAATAGGGAGGAATAAAGTAGATGGCAAAAATTATAGCTAAGTACCTTATGAAAATTAATGGGAAAATATTGACTAAAGAGTAGTAGACATGGCCAACATATGGATTTCTTTTGCTTCATTTAACTAATTTGCTACAATGAAGAGCTTCTAGAACAGTAGAGGAGTTGAAGGAGGGGGTATTGGTGGGTAGTGATAGGATGTAAAAAAGAAAAAAAGAAAGAAGTGTCAATGACACTTTAAAAAAAATACACTGAAGAGATCAGAGAGATATTTAGGAGATAGGATCAAAGAAGGCACTTTTGTTAGTGTAATGTAAAATTTAATGTACACAAAAAATTGACAGTTGCGTATAAAATACGGTATTCTATATTTAAATTTTCATATTTATTGATATTGGTTAAGTTCAAAATAAAAAAGAAAATTTAAACAAACTAAAAAAAATGCCTTGGCCTGTTAAAATGCATATATTTTGCCTTCTTATTACATTTTGAAAAGGGTGTTGGAAAGACACTGAATCTGTGGGGGAAAATCTGCTAAACAATAGCAAATATATTCATCTCAATTCTGCTCACAGCCTCTGTCTGTGCAAATGTTAATAGACAACATAGTCACCAGAATTACTGTCACAGTTCCACTGAGGTTTAGCTAATTCTCTTCTAGTCCACTTCATTAGGAAGATAAAGATAAATATTTTTTAAAGTCAAATACTGATGTAACAAGTGGTAGATTTGAATAAATTATACTCTCCTCATATTTACAAAACTTTAAATGAATTTCTTCATGATTCATTACCAGGAAAGTAGAAGTCTTTAGGAAATTGAACTTACTTATAGTAATATTGTCAAGATGAACAAACAGTTTTCTATTTCAGCCTGACAGAATGAAGACTAATAAATAGGCATGAATTCTTTCAATCAGCTATAAATGTAAGCTTATCCCTAATAAATACATTGATGTCAGCACTTTCCAACTTTCCAACTCAAGTGTGTTATAGCTCTATGCCACTATTTGTGGATGAAGAGGAAAATATTCCAACCTTTATTAGTGCTTATACCACTCTAGCTACAGTACTGGTTGAACTTTAATTTACTTTGCCCCAATAAACAATATTGTGCTAATTCTGTAAAGTATATTTAATGTAGTAAATCCTTGCTTCTGAACCATTGCACCTGGGAGAATATTTTATCTATCTATAGTCAATTTCCATATTTATCACCATGCATTAAATCTATCACCATGGATCAATGGTCCATAAAAGTGTGGAAATGCTAAGTCATTCAGGACAATTGCTAAAGTTGAAGGTCAGCTGTTTCCTGCATGGAAATGTGAATTCTAAAACACTATTCCAAAAATATGTTCAAAATCATGGATCTAATGAGCCTGCAACCTTTACAATCCATTAGAGATGTTAATGTTTAAAGCTTTCAGTTATGAAAAGATTCAATGCTTTACTGCTTAATTTACTAAAGTGCAAGCAATCACTATTTATTTGTACTGATAGCAAAAAAATAAAGCTAAAGGTACTAATTGCAGACGCTACAATGAGATTTTAGTGGAACTGATGATAATTTAAGTATCATATGTTTACTATTATTCTCAAATGTTGATACATGTAACTCCTGAGCATTTTCCCTTAAGTTGTTCACTTTTCTACGCCTCACAAACATACAAGTATCATTCCCTTGCTGGATAAAAAATGGGATTTCCTCCACCTTGTCCACCTCCCACTCCAATACCACTAATAAGCTCTAAATCACAAAGTCTAGAAGATTGGAAACATACATAGCTGAAAGGTCTGGTATGTCAAGTTCAATTGTAGATTTGTAAATATCACATTTATAAATTATCTATGTATGTGTTTTATATTAACATAGTATGGCATGGCTAATAAAGTGCTGAACTAAGAGTCAAGAAGACCTCTGATAATATCTGTGTGATCCCTGAGCAAGTCACTTAATGTCTATGGTCCTCAATTAACTTGTTTGAATTGCTCTAATAAGTCATAGGTGAGTTCATGAATATCTGCTGGTACATGATGTTCCCATACAAGAAACCAACCGTGTGTCTTTGTGTACACAAATATACACTATGTTCTGAAAATTGATAGTTTTTCCTAAAAATATGTTCCAATGTTTTTATTCCATAAATATCTTTTTATTTCTTTTGCCATGGATAAATAAATATACAACACACGCAGAATAAAGCTAAGAAGGAATAAAACACAACAATTGGAAACAAAAAGGAAACAGGCATGTTTAATTCCAACGAACGCATGATGAAAAATGTTATATACCTCCAGAGAGACAACTGATGAACTCTGAATGCAGATTGAAGCATACTGTTTGTTGGTTTTGGGGGGGGAGGGGCATGTTTTCTTTTTTTGGTAGGTTTTCTTTTGCAACATAGTTAACATAGAAATGTTTTGTATGACTTCACATATATTATAAATCTCATACTGCTTGCCTTCTCAAGGAATGAGGAAGGGGTAAAAGAATGTACAACTCAATTTTTTTAAAATTAGGGTTAAATGTTTTATATGTAATTGGGAAATATATAATGAAGTGAATTTAAAATAAATTTTAAAAGCTGACAATAAAAAAGAAATAGGCATGTTGACAGTGAACCATGAAAGTCTGCTCAAAGTGTTTATTGGTAAGAAAAATATATGTTGTATTTGATAAAGATTATTTTCTCCACTTTTTACTCCCCAAGTCAAACCAAAGATATTTGTGCCATAGTTTAATTTCACCGACATCCATGCATGTATTTTAATAAAGATAAATAAATTCAACTGATAATTTATTCAATACAGAGATTTCAATTGGTTTACTAAGTTACCTGAAAACATTCTCTATAGTATGATACTATTAATATATAAAAAGGATAGTTTTAAATTTTAACTATTAGGTTTTTAATGGTTCGAAGAGGAAATATTCACTATTCACTTCCCTATCAGAAAATACCCTAATAGAGATGATTAATCATATTTTCATAGCACCCCTAGTTACATTAAGAATTTAATGCATTTATTAGTACTGGAAAGGGATTTTTCTCTTTATGATGAGGAATTTCTGATACTCTTGTTTGCAGATGCCACTGTGTTGAATCCATCAAGTTTTAGTCTATAACACTGCAGAGCCTACTAAAGTAGCTCCATAATCACTCACAAGAGTTCAGCCTAAGTATCAACACACAAAAAGAAACAAGTGGATGAAGACGGTCTATTATCCAGCCTAAGATATGCAGTAAGATGAATAAATTGTGGAATTGGTCCGTTAGTATTTATCTTTGACCATCATCGCAGATGAACAATTAACCTAAAACTGAATAGAAGAAAGAGGCTGGATTGTATTTGAAAAATAGCAGAGCTTTTAATGGCCTCGAGCTTTTCACTGAAACAGGGGCATACATTTTTTTTTAAGTGAGGCAATTGGGGTTAAGTGACTTGCCCAGGGTCACACAGCTAGTAAGTCTCAAGTGTCTGAGGCCGGATTTGAACTCAGGTACTCCTGACTCCAGGGCCGGTGCTCTATCCACTGCGCCACCTAGCTGCCCCAACAGGGGCATACATTTTAAAGAACAGTATTCGCCCAGTTATACAATGTAGCTATAAAAAATGGTGTACCTCGATCTCTGAAGAATCAAAACTGTGTTACCCAAAAGACAATGGAAGGAAGCAAGTAGACACAAAAGTGGTAGAATAGAAAGTGCATTGGAATTGACAGTATCAAGAAATTGGTATTTGAATCAGGCTTCCAACACTTACTAGTTATATGAATTTAGTCACTTGACCTCTGCCTGCCTTAGTTTCCTCCTCTCTAAAATGGAGATGAAAACAATATCATATATTCTCCAAGGTTGTTGTGATGATCAAATGAGATAATGTTTTCTAAAGCATTTTGCAAATCTTAAAGCACGACATAAATGCTACCTATTATTAAGTTGCTTAATTTCTACAATGTCAGTTCCTCATGCTTAAAAATGAGGACAGGGGCAGCTAGGTGGCACAGTGGATAGAGCACCGGCCCTAGAGTCAGGAGTACCTGATTTCAAATCCGGCCTCAGATACTTAACACTTAATAGCTGTGTGACCCTGGACAAGTCACTTAACCCCAATTGCCTCAGTAAAAAAAAAAAATGAGGACAATAATACCTATAGTATCTACCTCACAGGGCTAAGTAAATGTAAGTGCTTTGCAATCCTTGAAGCATTGTGCAGGTATATACTAGATAATTTAAGAGGAAAATTTACAAACACAAGAGAAGGTTGATCAGTCATATAAGAGAACACAAGGGAGAAAATAGAAAAATAAATCCTGTGTATTTCACTGGTGCATTTATAATGTCCAGAGATTTAAAGGAAGACCCCAAGCATATTGATTAGGAGTGCAATAGAAGATATGGGGGGAACCCACAGCAGAAGGATCAGGACAAGATAAGAAAGCATAGACGGGTGGGTGATCTGCACAGTTGGAAAGAGCATCTATGTCAGCAATTGCATAAATTCCCTGAAATATCCAAGCATTAAAACAGATGTTAATCCTCACAACTATATTCTTATATTCTCAGGTATTTAAATGAATAGATTATTTTTTTGAGTTGTAAGATTGCCTTGTTATGTGCTCCTCATTTCTCTTTACATGTGAAGAGAGGTTAAGCATGTCATTACAGTCAGATAACAAGTCAGATGATATTCAATGAACAACATCACATCCTGTGGCTTAAGAAACACCTAAAATGGTTTATATAATATACTGTTAAAAACTGGACAAAAAAGCATGACCGAGCCAAAAAACTATTCTATGTAGAGAACAACCAATGAATTCAGAACTATTATAAAAAACACCTTTCATTTAGTTTTCATAATTTGTAGTCCATATCCATCTCTGTGTCTGAAGAAGTCAGCTTCCAAAAGTATGTTATGTCAAGGTAGAACAGTAACCAAACGAAAACCAAGTAGCATTACTTCCTTTTTTCCTCTATATTTGAAGCCAAGGGAAAATACAGAGTGTCCCAAAAGTCTTAGTGCAGTTTTATGCTTTAATATCTTAAAACTGCACTAAGACTTTTGGGACACCCTGTTAGACTCAGTCCTGAGCTTGAGATTTTAGGAATAACTGATACATAATGTTGTATAGTCTACAAATGGCTTCTCAAAACAATCTGTAAGGTAGGTAATAAAAATGTTATTATCCTTATTAAGCAGGTAAAGAAATCGAGGCTGAGAGATTGAATCACTTACCCAAGGTCACATAGACCACATGTTGGAGCTTGGACTTTCACTTCAGTCTTCTAGTCAAGTGCGCAACTCATGCATTCCCCCTTCCGCCTAGCAATACTATTTTTATATGACACTACAAATCTTCTAGTCATTAGAGCTCAAAACTTTGGACATCTTTTGACTATATCCATTCTCTCATCCCAAATGGTTTCCAAGTCCCATGGACTCCATCGAATTCAATTTGAACCAAACATTTATTAAGTGCATAATATGTGCAGGGCCCTATACTACACACCAGAAATATGAAGACAAAAACCCCAACCGCTTCTACCCTCAAGGAATTTACCTCCTACTGAAGAGAAATGACATGCATACAGATAAGGAAATACAAAACATATACAGTACATGGTGATGCAAAGCCATTTCAAGGAGTTCTGAACACTAACAATTGGAATGGGGGAGAAAGTTGAGGAAAGGCTCCATGCATAGTTTGGAACATGAGCCAAGCTTAAAAGGATGCTAGAGAGTCTATGTTGAGGGGTAAGGAAAGAGTGCATTCCAGACATGAGGGATAGATTGTAGCCAGCAACCAAATTTTGTTTCTAGCTTGCCTCATCTCTTATGTATCACTCGTGCTACTATCATTTTAGTTCAGGCCATCCTTACCTCCTGCTTCAATCACTGAAATAGCCTCCTAATTGTTCTCTCAGCCATCAATCTCTCCTCTCTCTCTAATTCATCCTTTGCAAAAGTTTCAAAATGATAGCCATGTAAGACTGAGAGGGGGGAGGGAGGAGGCAAGGACAGTAGTTGGATGTCAGGAATGACAAAATAGATGGGTGGATTTCTTAAGGTAGAGGACACCAAGATGTGGATTAAAGGTGAAGGAAGAGTTAGGAGAGAGTGAAAGGTGAACTATGCTAAGAGAATGAGTGAGTATAGGAACATGATATTGCCTAATGTGGTCAGGAATGGTACATAGAACATGGTAGAAGGATCGACCTTTAAATAAAGGAAATCTATTAAGCAGAATAAAAGATAAGTGTGGAAATAGAATGTGTGTACAGGACACAGGAAGGAGATATAAATTGGAGATTTGATTGAGGACTTATTTTCTTGATCTTAGTTAAGTTCAGCAAACTGTAAACCTTGATTTTGGTGGGGCTACAGGTAAACCTTTATTTAGAAAGTGGATAAGTTAGGTTGTCAATGAGGACTCCTTCAGTGAAGGAATGATAATACTGGCAAGCCTCTGCTACGCTTGAAATGTAATCAGAGAAAATGTAGTTTAAATGGGATAGTCCTAAGGTACAAATGTCTCCCTTGTAAATGAACCCTTAAAATTCAATGCACATGTTTCAAATGGCAAATATTCAATGGAGAATAATATATGAATCTCTGTAAAGACTGAATTCTCTTGCAATCAGGTAACATTATAATGGTTGCATATGCATTCATGATGAGAGTTTAAGATCTCATTCCTGTGCAATTCACTCTGGATTATTACAGCTTGGTTTATATCAAATGCTGCTGGCTTTGTAACTATATTTCTATAGCTATGTTATAGGATTATATGGATTTTATAATGGTTATTTTTCATGCATGGAATACTGCTCTAAGCTTAATTGATAAATTTGAAATTCATGGATGAATGAAAAAGGGAGTAGGAGAGTATCACTCTCACTCCTCTCTTACTATAGGCAGTGAACATCATATAATAAACATAATTTCGAATTCAAATTTCTTTCTCTATGCTGCAATACACACTTGCCTCTGGGGCTGCTTAACATGCTCTGAAAATAACTGTCAAGAAGGACAAATTGCCTCAGACCCTTGGACTCCATTTTATTTGGATGTTGTGCAGCTAGTAAGTGGAAGTCTAGCCATTGGTAGGGCATTTGGATCCCCATTAGGAGTTTCAGAACACACACACCAACAAGCCCCTCAGTCATTAAGTTTCAAGAAAATAAGTAACCTCAACTTCAGGAGAAAAAAAAAAGCAAGCAAGAAAGGTGATGACGGAAGCTATAATGTCTTTATCTGCTCCAATCCAGCAGCCCAGTGATGTGGAATACAACACAAAGTGTCCCATGGAAGAAGACGATTTAATAGGCTAACAGGCAGGAGATGAGTCCAGGCCCTCATCATCTCTCAACTGGACTGCTGCAGTAGCCTACTAACTGGTCTTTCTGCTTCCAATCTCTCTCTCCTCTCTGAGCTAAGACTGCTAACAAATTGAAATTCCCAAAGTACAGATATGACCATGGTACCCTTCAGGTCAAGAAACTTTGGTGGCTCTCAATTTCCTCTAGGATAAAATTCAAATTCCTCTGTCCTTTCAAGCCTTTCACGATCTGGCTTCCAGACTTCACATTATTTCCTCTTGGGCAATAAACATCCCAACCAAAGAGGCCAGTTTGCTATCTCATAGACATGTTTCTTCATCTCTCATCTACATGCATGTCTCTCGTGCCTGGAACACCTTCCACCTTTACCCCTCTATCTCTCGTGAAGGCCCAGCTTAGGTACTTCTTCCCTTCCTGCCCTCCATGCCCCATTGGAAGTGCTTCCCAAAGTTACTTTTTATTTACTGTGTACATATTTTGTATTTATTGATCTGTACAGCTTGATGGAGACAGAACTGGCCTTGGAGCCAGAAAAAAGACCTAGATTAATTCCCTTTCTCTGACTTATACTGGCTGGGTGAACCCAAGGGATTCACTTAATCTTGCAGACTCTGGGCAGTTCTCTAGAATGTTAAATTGCAGAGAAGGGGCCAACTTGAAGACTTATATCAGCTCCTCAATGGAAGGGGATTTTTCATTTCTGTCTCTATCCCTAATGTCAAGCATAGTACCTAGTAAGTATCTAGTTGGTGCATAATAAAAGCTTAATGAATGAATGATTCTCACTTTAGAGTACAGACTATGTTCTCAGTTTTTAGGAACTTAATGGGGAGTGATTCTCATTTTGAAGGGCCCTTTATGTTTAATACATTAAGTATTGTAAAGAATTAGTTGTTATTTGAGGTACAGTGCCACACTTCATATGGGTAGATGAGAATCCTGACTTTTTGCCTTTTCATCAAGTTGTGATATGATTCTCACAAACCATTTTCCATTTCTTTGGAAAACATAAAACGTGTGTATATAGTTTTCCATTTACCGCACACGTGCACCTTCCATAATACAAATATTAAATTCTGTGTCGATTTGAGAGATTTTGTACTTGTTAAATAATAAGAAGAAGAGAAAAATTCCTGGGATGGGCAAATGATTGATATACACACATCATTTATTTTATTTGTGAATATATAAATATCTTAATTCCTTCAAAAAATTCATCCTTATGTGTCAACATGAAAAAATAAAATGTAAAATATGTGAAATAAACAATCCATTTATTTCACACATCTTTGATGACATGATTGCTGAAGAAGACACGAATGATTCAGCAGTGGTGATTGATACTAAAGATAAAGATGGCCACAACCTTGGTGTCATTTTAGAGCTTGGGTTTCCCATTATATTATAAGCTACTCAGGGCAGGAACTGTCTTTTGCCTCTTTTGTATTCCCAATACTTACCAAGTGCCTGACACATAGTAGGTACTTAATAAATGTTTACTGATTGACTGATTGACCATGGGCTATATTTGCTGGTTTAAAAATTGCTTATTCGCATCATAGGCATCTTTCTTTTCAGAACAATTTCAAACTATTAGAATACATGAACAAGAATTGGAAAATTTGAATAGATTTCTCTAGACAAACTATAAGAGGTGGAAGTTTGGTTATAATCATTAAAAAAACCCTTTCCCAGCAATGTGAAGTTATGCTAAGAAAATGACTAACATGTCCATACCCTCATACCCTTTCATCCCACTGCTAGGCATACATGTTAAGGATATCAGTAACAATTTTTCATATAGACTCCATAAACACCAATATATTTATATCAATATTTCTTTGTAACAGCAAAGAACTAGAAACAAATCCATTGCCCATTGAATGAGGAAGGGCCAAAAAAGTTGCAATACATTAATATAATAGGATATTACTGTGCTGTAAAAAAGTTAATGAATATAATGATTACAGAGAATTACATGAACTGATTCAAAATAAAATAAATAGAACCAAGAAAACAATACTTTACACAATTACTATAACAATGTAAACACAATGGAACAACAGCAAAACAATCAAAACTCAGTGGTGTGAAACTTTCATGACCAAGATTGAATTCAAGGAAGAGTTATCCCTTCTTTGCAGACATTAGGTACTATTACTGTGGAATATTGAATATGCCAGATTATTTTTATATGTTAGTTAGCTTTGCTGAACTGTTTTTTAAAACCACCTTTTTATGTTTGGTATTAAGGAATAACTTCCTGGGAGGAATAGAGAAGAAGAGTGCATTGATGTAGGTGATATAAAAACAAAAGATAAACATTTTATTTTTAAAATAATAAAAAACCCATTGTTCTAAGTTCAGAGAAAAGAAAGACAGTGGTTTCAACCCCTTTAGAAGCTATTAAGTTTTCTTATAAAATTATACCTCATCCAACCTCAAATATCTTCAAGAATATTTACAAAATGTTCTTTGTAAAATAGTCATTTCTGATAGAAAATTATTTCACCTAACATGACCAAAGTCATATTAAAATGGGAAAATTAACTTTTTATGATAAAAATGGTAAGACTTTGAACAAAGAACAAAAATAAGCATATCAGATTTTGGACATGGGCTAGAGGAAGAAACTAAGAGTAAATAATACAGTAGCAAAGAATAGTTTACTCACTAATGATGTCTTCCTTTTTCTGTTAGTCAGTAGGCACTGCTTAAACATTCCATATTCAAACAGAATTTTCCCTGCTTACCAAGGTTTCTTTGGCCCTCTTTTGTTTTTTTTTTTCCCACCTTTGTTTTTGATCTCTGTTTTTAGGTTTGAAGGCAGATAAAAATTGATGGAAAGACCAGACTCATTGCAGGAAATAAAATTAAGTGCTACTTAACTATCAAAAGAGAGCCACATTTTCCTAATTATTTCACCAACAAATTTATTTTGTTGTGACTGATAGGAAAGTGATTCTCTGCATACTTAATTAAATAAACATTTTTGGTTTTATTTCCTTGTTCTTCTTGGGGGAAAATACCTGCTAAAGGGAATGAGAGACTGGGCCCATTCCATTGCTCTGACTGCCCCATGAAAAATTTGATTAATATAAATGGGCCACATAAACAGTTTGATTAACATAGGTAGATGCTTGGTAAATCAGGTCCCAACACTAGGCTCAGGTCCCAATACAACCATTTTAGAGCTGTAAGAGACCTTTAGAAGACTCTGAGTCCATCTCCTTCATTGTATATATAAGTAAATTGAGTCCCAGAGTCTCTCTCCTTGATTTCAACCCTATGATCTTTACTTTTGATCTTTCCAGAGTAGCAAGTCACTTAACTAAGGTCATACAGCTAGTAAATGTCTGAGTTAAGATTTGAACCCATGTTTTCCTCATTCCAAGTCCACTAACCTAACCCTACTCTATGTTTTCTTGCAATAAAATCATGTAAGGTGGCTAGGCTAGGGTCCAAGTCCAGTTGCTACCTCGAGAAGGCAAAGTAGAGTCATACTGCCTATACTTACACTTCCCCATGATACTTTCAAGCGACTTCAGTATAAGAGAAAGAAACTAGGACTATGATTTCATTGGTATAGGGAAACCCTAGAGTTTAGACAGAGTGTGGAAACTCCTTCTACCAATGAGGGCATGCATATGCTATATCATTTATAGTCTTAAAGAATTGTTTAGTACACTAAGAGATGAAATGACTTGCCCAGGGTCACAAAGCAAAATATCAAATAGGACTTGAATCCTGATTTTGAGGCTAGTTCTCTACTATGCAATGCTGATGCCAAGAAGAATTTTAAATTCTATATAACACAGTCAATTCATAATGAAAAAGAACACAACGGACATTTATTCTCTTCTATAGATTCTAGTAACTGACACCATAATGAATCTAGAAATTACACAAAAACAGTGAGAATTGATGATTTACACTAAAACATTGTCTATGACATCTACAGAAAAAAGGCACTGGAGGTTGATTTGAAAGGCTATGTGTGTGTATACATATATATATATATACACATACATACACACATATGTATGTATAAATAGTGCATATATATGTGTATACACCGAGAGAGATTGATTGATTGATTGATTGATTAAGGGGGAGAGATCAAAGGGAGAGATCAAGGGTTGAAATCAAGGAGAGAGAATAATTCAGTCTAAACCTATATTAAAAAGAAAATGCAATGAGGTTTTGTTCCCTAGGGAGGTAGAAATTGAGTTAACCAACAGTTGTACTTAATCCATTTACTTTTCTTTCTCCTCGAAGGGCTAATGCTTTCTAGGTTTTATTGGTGGACTTTCGGCATAGAAGTTTAGACCAGAGGGAAATTGTTTGTGTGATGTTTAGTTTAGCACAAATGTATCTTTATTTTTAAACTATCTTCTCAGTTCTCATGAACCTAATAACTTTGTACTTTCTACCTGGATGAAATTGAGGGGAAATATTTTTCTCTTTTTCTCTAAATTGATTTTTGTTAAGCTGAAGAATCAATGACCAGTTCAATTGTACATTTTTAGGAGGCCTCTTTAAAAGTGCAGTGATCTCATGAATAAACGGCCTGGTTCCTAAACTGATCTTTTTTTGGAGTCTGAAAATGCGTTATACAGGTATATCTCATATGAGGTGGATCATCCCTATACTGTTTCTCAATAAGATTGCTGATCTCTACTGTAATACCTTCAAACCCTACCATAAAAGTGTTTAGCTGATTATCTATCAGTACATTGCTGTTCCCATGCAACCAACTACTTGGTGTTGTTTTACCTAATACTACACTTTACGACTCAGTGATGATGTTAATGCAGTAAGATTACTTAGTAGTAAAGATGTCCCTACAGCAAACATAGCAACTAGAGTTATTGATTTTGTTTAGCTAATTTTGAGAGCAATCATGGCATAGTGGATAGGGAGCTAGACCTGAGTTCAAGTCCTTTTTGTTAGAATGGCACTCACAACCCTGGCTGTGTGACACTGGACAAGTTACTTAACTTGTCAGCACCCTAGACAATTCTCTAAGGGTATAAGTTACAGAGAAGGTGCTAAAGGGCAGTGCTAGAGAGCTTCGTCATTTGGGAGGTCCCTGTATCATTTAATTTTTTTTTTTTGGGTGAGGCAATTGGGGTTAAGTGACTTGCCCACGGTCACACAGCTAGTAAGTGTCAAGTGTCTGAGGTTAGATTTGAACTTAGGTCCTCCTGACTCCAGGGCCGGTGCTCTATCCACTGCGCCACCTAGCTGCCCCCTTGTATCATTTAAATCACAGGTCCAGTCCCTATCCCATATCTTAGCACACATACACACATATCATTTTTAAAAAGGTATAAATGTGAACATTCACATCTGAATAAGAGTTTATGACTTAGGTTAAATGATGATTCAGTGGAAATCTCAAAAGCCAGAAATATAGTCATCTTATCGAAATTCTAGCTTTCTTAAAGGAAAAGCCTTTTAAGTCCTGTACCTTCAGAATTGAAAAAAAATCTCCAAATTTAATCCATTTAACCAAGTGGGAGAAAAGTTCCTTCCATTTAAAAATTTTAAGCTCTCACATGGAGAGACTTAAACTAGATAAATCAAAGTAAAGGTTAGTCTAAGTGTACTTTTCTTCTACTACCAGCCCCACAAAAAGAAAAGGAAAAGGAGAGAGAGGAAAGGGAGAGGAGGAAGTGAAAAGGGAAAGTAGGAAAGGAAGAAGGACAAATTAGAAGGGGAAAGTGTAAAGGGAAAGGGGAGGGGATTGCACAGGATCACTTTACACCAAATGAGCAATAACAGGAACATTTGTTGTTCACATGAATAATAAATAAGTGTAAATTAAGCCAAACCAATTACCAGAAAGAAGCATTAGTCAAACCTATAGTCAAAGATAGGGTGGGGAGGTAGTTTAACAATTAGTACAAGGTACTCTAATGGTTGTCTCATTTTTTGTTTTGTTTCCCTGAAATCAACAAGTTAGTCAGTTTCCCTGAGGGTCCTTTGGTCTGAACCAACAAGAGGTTCTCTTAAATTCATCAGATTTAGTCATAACTTCACTGGAGAGTGACTTCAATGATTGAGATGGCACTCCCCAGTCGATCCTCAGAGAAGTCAAAATTGAGGCTGAGATGCAGCAGAGTTCATAGGTTTAAGTTTCGGTTTTAAAAATAATGGACAATTATAATTTAACCTGAAGCTTCCCATCAGTAAAATAGAATTTTAAAGAGTGGTAGTCATAGAGACTTTTTCTATGGGGAGCCGATGTCATGACGTGCAATAAATTGGATTTAGATGAGGCAGACACCAGCCCCTCCCCCTCCCTCCCTCCATCTCTCTCTCTCTCTCTCTCTCTCTCTCTCTCTCTCTCTCTCTTCCAGAGCCATCTGGATCAGGTGGCAAGATTTACATCATCATGACTGGAGATGGCCAATGATGTTTGAGGCAATTGGGTTAAGTGACTCACCCAGGGTCACACAACTACAGGTGTCAAGGGTCTGAGGCAGGATTTGAACTTGGGTCCTCCTGACTCCAGGGCCAGTGCTCTATCCACTGCATTACCAAGCTGCCCCCTATTAATTACTAACAGGGATAGCAATATTTACATCAAAGAGACATTTGAAGATACCTAATTAGAAATGGGAAAATTCCAAAGAAGTGAACCACTCTTATTTCAGGTCTGCTGAATATAATTAATATGTCCATCAGTTGGTGATGGTACAAGTGAGTTTTAGTGTTTTGACTATAGCATAGCAGGCACAGTAGAACCCATCTAGTGATAGCATCTGTTTTATTTATTTATTTGGGGGTTTTCTTTGCAGGCAATGGGGGTTAACTGACTTGTCCAGGGTCACACAGCTAGTAAGTGTCAAGTGTCTAAGGTCAAATTTGAATTCAGGTACTCCTGAATCCAGGGCCGGTGCTTTAACCACTGCGCCATCTAGCTGCCCCAGCATCTCAGTTTTAAAAGGTCTCATTTGCTCTGTTTTAGCCTGACTTATTTTAGCTGCTGACTTGTAATTGGTACTGAGTATTTGAAAACATGTTTATATGCTTACCCACTTATATCCATAACTACATTATATTACTCTCATAATTTCAGTTTTCTTTCAAGAAAATCCTATAATTACAGCAAAAAATCAAAGTTGAGCAGAGAGACTTAGACCAGAGCCTAAATGACAAAAACAACTAATGTTCTTTATTTTAGGAATTGTACTAAAAGACTAAAAATACGCTCAACTTTACAAACCCTTAGCAGATGCCTAATTTTCATTCCATAAGGAGTGCTAACCAATGGTCCTCTGAAAATAAAGAGTTTAAACTTTCAGTCTGCAAGACAATAAGATCCATTATAAGGACTTATTGTTCAGTGAAACTAGACCTTTTTAAGGTCTACTTTCCCTGAGTCCAATTCCCTGAGGCTAAGATGAGATCATTCCCAATTACAATTAAATTTGAAATTAGGGTATGTCTTTTCTTTGGAAAACTCTAAACCTAGAACCATAGCATCACTCTAGAAATTGAGGATTCATCTTTTAGAACAATGAAAGGAAACAGATTCAGAGACACTTGCTTTGCATGTTTCTGTGTCTATAAACTTTATTTTTCAGGGCAATGAATGTTAAGTGACTTGCCCAGGGTCACACAGCTAATGTCAAGTGTTTGAGGCCGAATTTGAACTCAGGTCCTCCTGAATCCAGGGCTGGCGCTTTATTCACTGTGCCACCTAGCTGCCCCCTTTTTGTGTATAAACTTAAAAAAATTCTAGCCTTTTAATTCTCCTTTCAATGATAACTGATTAAAATAATAATTACAGAATCACAGGAAACTGGGATTTGGAAGGGACTTCAGAAGTCAACACAAAAGCAACCCCCAATATAGACACCTGACAAGTAGTTGTTCGGCTTGCCCTTGTTTAAGGATCTCCAAGGAGAGGGAACTCAACCTTCCCCCACCCCCAGACAGCCTGTTCTACTTTTGGACAGTTTTCATTGTTAGGAAGTTTCTTGTAAGGAAAATTTGTAAGGAAAACTTTGTTTTCTTTACATCAAGACTAAATTTCCCTCTTCCACTTGAGAGCCCTCCAAATACTTGAACAATGCTCTCATGCTCCCCCTAGCATGCTCTCGTGCTAATAGTAGTACTATTAGCACTATTACGTGAACTATATGGAAGGGCATGTTATATATGCCATATTTATCCCCTTTCAATATTTTCTCACTGGCCGAAAACATCAATGAAAATGAATAATACCCCTTTTGTCATCCATTTTGTGAGGGCAAGGCAATACTATCATGACAATGTGGGAATAGGAGGCTCATCTCACCCTGTTTGCTCTAGAGAGGCTTTTAGTGAGTCTGAGAGAAAGAAGACCTTCCATCCCAATCATCTCATTCAACTACAAAAAGCAGTCATTTTATCGATTTGCAAAATGGTCTGTTAAACATTGAATAGGAATAATATTAAGAGCAGGAAAGTGATTTGTCCTAGGACTGTATCTGAACTCTGTCATAAAAATGAGAATAAGAGAAAAGGGAAAGAGATGCTGCTGCCAATAACATTCATAACAACAATAATAACAATGATAATAAAAGTCTAGATTTTTGGGAGATACTGAACCATTCAGATTTATGAAGTTTTAAATCAGACAGCAAATCCCCATGCTACAGATACAAACCCCCAAATACCCTTGAGAATTTAATAAACTACTTCAAAATAGAGCAACATTAGAAACGAAAGCATTGTGCACAACCACTCAGCTATCACAGCGATACACAAAAGTTCAGAGTAACATTTTCTATAGATGCCATCATACTGAACATTCGATCTCCAAACCACATGGAATTAAAAGCTTATAAAATAGAGAGAGACCTAGAAGAAGAACTCAACATCATGCAGGAACAATAGGAGGCACACATCATCCCTGTCATCCTGTCGGCTACTGGGATTGTTCCAAGGATGGTTTCAGGGAAGCTACAGAAAATGAGTTTAGATCACAATACTGGCATTCAATTACAGAAAAGCAATCATTTTGTCCACGTGGGCAATATTCCACAGAACATTAATATGATGGAACAATAGCAGGATAGAGACTTGCCCTCAGACGTTCTATCAAATAGATGAAAAAAGTGCAATAATAATGATGATAAGAAAATATGTAGAAAGAGACAATCAGGTGGTTAGAAGCTCAATATTCTTTCCTAAACTCTCTATATAAGAATCTCACTTTCCTCAAGTCCTTGTACTAGAAATCCAAACCAGAGAGTATCCTTTAGAATTCAGGAGATAAATCATCATTATGGACAAAACTGTTGTCCACAGCCATCCAGATATAATACTGATGCATAAAAATTTAAGAGCACTTTTTAAAATAGATGTTACTATACCAAATGTTCCTAATCTTCAAACTACTTGGAATAGAAAGTTTTCAAAACATAAAGATCAAGCTGAAGAAATTAATACCATGTGGAGAAAATATAAGGTATATATCATCTGTCACCCTGTGTGCCACTGGAGTTTCTTTCATCAAGATACATTCAATGAGTCTGCAGAAGATGAATTTGCAATCCAGTACACTTACTCAAATGCACCAAAAAAGTCATTTTACCCACTTGCAAAATAGTCCACAGATTACTGAATATGAAAACATAAGAGCCAGACATCAACTTGTCTTTCGACCATTTCCAACTGAACCGTTTTAAAAAATTAAAATGAGATGAGTTATCGGAATGTTGAGAAGAATAGAAATAACACTACATTTGAATAATGCTTTAAGGGTTAGAGCTCCGTTGTCTCATTTGAACTTTACAACAACTCTTCGTGGTAGGATGAAATCTGTGGCACTTGTTTTCTCCAGAATACTTCTTTTGGATGGGAGCTATTGTTCTTAAAATAGGTTCCCCTTTTATATTGGCTACCAGAAATGAGAGATTAATAGTGATTGATTACCTTAATTGTTCCGAGCTCACTGTTTTTGAACTCAAAGTATTTTATGAATAAATCTGTATTTTTAAGCCCTAAATAAAGCACTTCTCTGTATGAGCCCAGTTCCCAGTCTGTCCACCAGCAAAGGGGCTGATCTCTGCATATGGGCATGTATATACACACGTATATATGTATGCGTCTATATACGGGCCCATACGCAGAAACAAGCATTTTGCAAATGGGCCTGCCAATTTGTCAATTGGCAGATGGGACCTGACCAAGTGAAGAGAAATTCTTAGTTTGGTGCTTAAAATAGAATACCATTAATTACAAAACAACTCTTTTGAGTTTAAAACTAGTGAGCTTAAAGCCAAGTCAATCTTTTGAACACTTGAATTAAGTTAAAAACAATTCATTTAAAAACCTTTCCTTGAATGAAAAGTGAGATTATTTCTTTATTAACAATGCTTTTAAACATACTGTTTTTCAATTCATTAAAAACACTTTTTTAAAAAAAAGTTTATGTTGTTCTTTGAGAAGCCCTAAATCCAGGATTTCTAGATCACCCATATCCCTCTGATTGTTAGAGATCTTTCCTTCCTCCAATTACCTTAAACTGACTTTTCTGAATAAATATTGTATCTCAACATGGTCACACTCCCTGGTATTACAAAGAGGTCGGTTCCTGCATATGGACTTTCAATATAACACAGACACATAGAGACGTGGAGGAGAACGGACCTGTGATTTCAATATAGAGAATTGCTGGGTGAAGAAACTCTGTCTACAAATACAGTTAGCACCTTCTCCATAACTTTTAGCCAAAGAGTTGTTTAGAACACTGAAAAGTTTAGTGACTTGCCCAGGGTCACACAGCCAGTACATGTCAAAGGCAGAACTGGAACCATGATTACAAGTCAGCTAGGTGGTACAGTGGCTAGAGTGCTGGATTCAGAAAGAGAGTGACTTTAAATTCCACCTCAAATAGCTGTGTGACACTTGGTAAGTCATTGAACCTTTTCTACTTCAGTTTTGTCATCTGTAAAACAGGGATTATAACCTCCCAGGGTTGTGATGAGGATCAAATGAGCTAATATTTGTAAATAGTACAGTGCAGGGAATATAGTAAGAGTTACATAAATTGTTGTTCAGTCATTTTTCAGTTGTGTCCATCTCTTTGTGACCCTATTTGGATTTTTTTTTGCAAAGATACTGGAGTGGTTTGCCATTTCCTTCTCCAACTCACTGTAGAGATAAGGAAGCTGTGGCAAGCAGGGTTAAGTGACTTGCCTAGGGTCACACAGCTAGGAAGCCTCTGAGGCTAGATGTGAACTCAGGAAGATAAGTACCCTTGATTATTAAGATATTTATTAAGACCAATTCTCTGTCCACTGTAGCAACTTTACATAAATGTAAATTTGCATTTCTAATGAAAATTTCCTTTCCTTCTAATCTTTGTTCTTCAAGTTAAACTCCAAGGAGACAATGCTAAACAAGTAATTTGGTCAGCTCAGTGAAGACAATCAGTCAAAACTACCATTTGCTTCTGGGTCAAATTGCCACCTTAGCAGAAGGGCCCTCCACATTCTGGCTCCCATCTGCCATTCCAGACTAATTTCATAACACTCCCTTCATCCACTCCTTTTCCAGCCAAACCAACTAGCTGGTCCCCAGATTCAACAAGTTATATTCTGTCTTCTTTGCCCCCAGGCCTGAATTCAATTCCCTTCACCTCCAGCTCCTAGGTCCCAGCTTCCTGAAATGTTCAGTTCAATTACTATCCATTGAAAGAAGCTTTTCTTAGGATTTTTCCACCTATCCTTTCCCTCCTCAAGGTACTTAATATTTTCTTAATAATGCCTTGTATACAGGAGGTGCTTAATAAAAGTGTTGAATTAAATGGTTGTGTAACTATAAAAAAGAGCTTTATCCTCTGACAAGTGAACTACTAATTGATTCAAGAAATAATTTTCAAATGCCTACTAATTACAAAGCTCTGTGGTAAACCCTGAGGGAATTATAAAAATAAATAGGAAAAAAAATAAATAAATAGGAAATAATGTCTATCTCAGTTATTAAGAAACTCACTGGGGTCAGGAAGTCCATTTTTTTTCAAATGTGTCCTCAGATTAGCTGCTTTACTCTGGGTAAATCACTTAACCACTGGTTGCCTCAGTTTCCTCATCTGTAAAATGAGGATAATAATAACACCTACCTCCCATGATTGTGGTGAGGGTCAAATGAGATAAAATCTGTAAAGTCCTTGGCACAGTGCCTGGCACATAGTAGGTACTTAATAAATGCTCATTTCTTTCCTTCTTAGTAGAAATAGAGATATGGAAATGAATAAAATCAGAGGCAACATGGAATAAGATGTAAACAAGAAACTACAAGCAAGGATGCAGAACTATAGCAGGTATGCATTCCTCATTTAGGTTTGCTATAAACATCCTCTATTTTACAGATCAAAATTAATTGCAAAAATTCTAGGCAGCTCATTTAATCAAATACAGGCTAATCTCTGATCACTTGAACATCTAATCAGTTTCACACTTATACCCACTTGAGAATTATTGATTCCGATTACAACAAATACAGGTCCAGGTGATGCATATTATAATTACCCCAGCTAATGTGATTACTGCATGTAAATTGATTACTATAATTAGGATGTAGTTATTTGTATGAAACAGAGAGCAGTAAATTTGCCTGGTGGGTTTTGAGAGAACTGAAAGACCAGCACCAATTTTTATTTTTTTAAAGAAAACAAGCCTTTAATTGATTTCACTTGCAAGTATGAGAGAGAGACAGAGACAGAGACAGAGAATGAGTTATGTTAGGTAAGAAATCTCCAGAAACAGGTGATCTAAGTCTTCTGTTGTTAATCTGAATATGATAACAGGGCAAGGGGGTTTTTTCCTCCATAACCTGAGCATATTTTTTATCCTGTACTGTCAATCTAAGCAATACCAATGACAATGGTTTTATAGTGTCATCAAAGTATGCAAAGCTCTGGCTTTCTAAATGACAGTAAACAAACATTTTCAGAAGGAATGAAAGAGTGCCAATTGAGATGGGTCTAAATTAGTTATGGAATATGTTTTTGTGTTTCCACCTTCTTTTTCAAATATTTGTTTTTGTGTACCCTTTTCCTTTAGCAGCACGCCAGCAAGTCTCCTCATGTTTCCTTACTTAGATACAAGTTAGGAAACAATTACCTCTTAAAAATACACCCTCAGTTTCAAAGCTTTTGTCCTTAAAAAATCTTTGCTCATAGATCTACATTCCATAGCTAAAGTACATTTTCTGCTTTTTCAAACCCTAGATCCTTAAGCTCATTTTCTCTGTCAAAAACAAAGTAACGCCAAAATTTAAGTCAAATGACAAACTTCATTTTGAAGAGGGGAAAAAAGAAACTAAACAAATTCTTGCCTAACTAATTTTCACTAAGCTTTAACTATGGAGACAGTGTATATGCAGCAGGTATGGAGGTTATCAGTCCCTGAGAATGTGCTTGCTAATGAAGGCAATAGATTCTCCAGTGTCCTTCAATGGGTTCAAAGACTGATGGTTTAGTCTTTTCGTTTGTAAAAATCCCTGCAAATTTTACAGGATACATCTAAAATCAGAAGTGACTTCAGTCTCCCAAATGTGATTTCTGAATTCAATCATCCTGATTTTTCATCACCTTTTAATTAAAAAATAATATTTCAAATAAGAGATGCCTGCTTACCAGAAATGAATGCCATTCTCCATTGGTCCTTCAAGTGCCACTTCCATTCCAAATAAGAGTAGAACAAGCAAAGCCCAGTTCCCCAAGAATATATCCTTTCCTGTGCCTGGCCGCTCACCTCTGGCATTTGCCAGCTCTAATTTCCAAACCATTTCAATACTAACAAAATCAGTGCCAGAATCCCTGAAAATGGTTGAATTTCCATTAGAATGAATATTTTGACACCCAAAATAGTCATGGAAATGGCAGTGACACTAGGTTAGTGAGTCTTGTCAAGAGCCATTCTTTAACTAGCCAAATGCCTGCTTCTCAAAAGGAATTTTTTATTTATTTTTAAATTTTATTTTATTTTATGTTTAGTGAGGCAATTGGGGTTAAGTGACTTGCCCAGGGTCACACAGCTACTAAGTGTTAAGTGTCTGAGGCCGGATTTGAATTTAGGTACTCCTGACTCCAGGGCTGGTGCTCTATCCACTGCGCCACCTAGCTGCCCCCAAAAGTAATTTCTAAAACATTGAATTTCCCTATGAACCCTACAAAACAACAAACAAAAATGCAAGCAAACAAGCTGCTTTTCTGGTTTACCTTGTTGTTGCTTGTTCTTCATTCTAGAAGAAGACCATGACATCAGGAGCTGATATCATGACTTGGATTTAAGTAAGGGAGGGCTGTGCAAATTCACCAACCTCACTCTCTCCTACAGAGCCATCTGGGTCCAGTTGCAAAATATAGATCAGGATGACTGGAGATGGCCCCATGTTTAAGGCAACTGGGGTTAAGTAACTTGCCCAGGGTCACACAGCTACTAAGTGTCTTAGGTGAAATTTGAACTCAGGTCCTTCCCGCTTTCAGGACCAGTGCTGATAGAGCACTGTGCCACCTAGCTGCTCCTTTGGCCTACCTTACAGATGAATTTGATTAACTACATGGTAATTGATGATATAAAACTTGATTAATCAAAAAGGTGATCAAAATTTGGTCTGTGGTGTACTATTTCCTCTCTACCTCATCATCCACCCTCCACTTTCAATGAGAAACTGAAATTAACTGAGCTAATCACAGAAAGAAATGATTCCTTAGAAATAGAGCCAGATAAGGAGGTGGGAAAAGAAGCATCTGTTGTCCTCACTGTGGTAGGAAATATCCCTGTAGTAGCATGGGAGGATGGAAAACATCTGTGCTCTCTGATTCCCCTTTAGTGGAAGAATTATGCTTTACTCTCAGAAATTTCATTCAACCTGTTTTTAAGAGTCAGATAGCTTTTTTTTTTAAAGTTAATTTCCTATGACAGCAAATTTAACTTTCTCCTTTCTGTAAGCATTTATATTAGTGGGCTCATTTCCCAGCTAGTTCTTGGCCTAATTTTTGAATTTTCAAATAAAGTAATAGCCTTTCCCAGTTTCTTTGGAATTATATAGTTGCATGTTATCCTGGCAGAGAGGAAGAAAGAGGATGAATTTAAAGAGAAGCTCAAATAAGAGCAATGACATAAATCCTGTAGAAATCCCAGAGTTACTATTTAAACTTTACCATAGTCTCTGAAAACAATCTCTTAAAAAAAATAAGGCACAAATGGAATTAATTCATCTTTGAAAGATGTAAAACATAGTAGCAACTTTTTAAAAATAAAAACCTCATGATTGAATTGAGCCCAATGTACAAAGAAATATTGAAATCTTTCACATATAACCACTGCCTATTGTATGTATGTAGAGCTTATATGGACAGCCTTAGAGTCAAAATTACATCTGGCACAAATTCAATATTGTTTAACCAGAGGCAAGTCACTTAAATGAAAAATGAGTTGCTGATTTGCTTTGGTGGATGGAATTCCCACACCTGGAGTTTCCACTGATAAAAATCATAGGTTTGTGCGAGGTACACACACACACACACACACACACACACACACACACACACACACACACAGAAAGGGAGGGGGATAACTCAGACAACTGAACTGTAGAAATTATCCCTAATTCTCAGGTTAAATAACATTCATTTACTAGTCTTATATGGGATATGGATAATCTTTTGTATGTTTAAGCATACAAAGAAAAGGAAGGCAGTTGCACATGGAGGATTCTATTTACAAATTGGTATACCCACCAATATCCAACCCTTTTATGCTAATCACAGAAAGAAATAAGATTCCTTAAAAATAGAGCCAGATAAAGAGGATAATATAGCAATTTAACAATGGGGTGAAAATATGGACATCAGACACAGTTAGATATTATAACGTTTTCATGACTGGGGTTATGAGTAAGTTTTCTCTATTATTTTAGCTGCAGTATACTACACTTAAAATTTTATAGTTTGTACACATGAATTTTTATTTCTTGTTTTCCTAAAAAGGTTTATCCTAACCTATTTATTCCTAAAAAGTTTTTTTTTTCTATAAGAGAAGTGGAGGGATTAAATAGTTTAAGTGACGTGCTCAAAGTTGCACCAAAAGTCAGTGATTGATCCAGAAACTGAATCCAGGATTTCAGAGGCCAAGCCTTTTACTATAGCCAGTGAATCATTTTGTATTCTTTCTTGTCTTGGCAACAAGTGGAGGGGGACCTGGGCAGGGCCTTTTGGCTTGTGTGGTTGCTCTCCAGGGTTGCTCCCTTGCAGGAAGACACCATAGGGATTTATAGCTATTCACTTTATTTTGTGATCTCTTTACTGTCGGCAGGGAATGGCCATATCTCTTGGCCGGACACGGATACTAAATGAAAAGGTGTCTGTATTTGCAGAACAGAAAGAAATGCTGCTCGGCTCCACGTTGGAGCTTGGTGAAACAGATTTGTCCCTTTTGTTTCTTCCTCAAGTCCATCTGGTGATTCAAGGATGAGCAATGAGAAACTGTCAGCTATATCATGAGAAAGTCAGCTGATGCCCTGAGCATGAGTCCCAGATCTCTTAATTCCAGGCACATCATTTAAACCTACGAAGCTCTGGTTTCCCCAACTACAAAACAGAGACAACAATGCAACAACATTGGCACCCCCTGTCTCACATATTTGTTGCAAATATCAAGTGAGATGATATATGTAAAGTGAACGAGCTTTTTTAAACTGTAGTCTATAAATATGAGCTGTTGTTATTCTTTCTATGGTGATAGAAAATAAAGAGAAATGTATTTCTTAGTCATCTGCTGACATGAAACATTTTTCACTAGAGAAATATAAAACAGTCTTCAAAATCCCCAAGTCTTTGGGTTTCTTCTTTTTACCATTCTGCATGTTCAAATTTTTTTTGCTAAAGTAGCTAAAATAATATAGCTGTTGGGTTAGAAGGAACTTGAAAGCCCATCTATCTGATTTGACTTTCTGTATTCTGTGAGGACTAGAATTAATTCATCCTTGGAAGATGGGAATCTGTTTCCCTATTGCAGCTGTAACCCATCCCTTCAAATCCTGTTCTCAAAGTGACTCATTTAAGAAGCATTATTCAGTCTCTACCACAGAGAACGATATCATAGGTTCTTTGAAAATAGAAAGGAGAACAAAAAGTAAGAAAACAAAATGAGCTTGAGTTAATCTACCTGGAAAGTCAGAACATAATATGAATTCTATAATGCCCACACCTGTATGGTATGAGACTAATCAAAAACCAATGCACACAAATGCTAAATGAGAGGTTATCAATAAAAGACCCCATTCAGGAAATGAACAATCTGAAAAAGAAATTGGATGGTCATAAGGAAGAATGAGAGATAGAAGAGAGGTACAGAAGGGCTTCACTAGTCTGCACAAAATGTAAAAGAACTAGAAGGGCTCCAGTGTGTAAGGGAGACCCTGGATAAAAATAACAGGATGAAATAGGCATGGGGTCTGAATTCTTTGGAGGGGACTATAGACAGAGCCGCCCAACTGTACCACCTAGCTGCTGCAGTGAATAGAGCGCTGGGCCTGGAGTCAAGAAGGCTCATCTTCCTGATTTCAAATCTTGCCTTAGACACTTATTAGCTATGTGACCCCGGGCAAGTCATTCCACCCTGTTTGCCTCAGTTTCCCCATCTGTAAAATGAGCTGGAGAAGGAAATGGCAAACCACTTCAGTATCTCTGCCAAGAAAACCCCAAATAGGGTCACAAAGAGTCATGCACGATTGTGAAACAACTCAATAATACCAAAGAGGCACTGAAGTGCTGAAAGTTTAAGCAAATTGAGGACAATGCTGAGGAGCAGGGGATGATGATTCAAGGAAGTAGGAAAAGGCAGAAAGGAAAGTCTGATCGTTGCTTTGAAAGAGGGTGGAAAGAATGGTAAGAAGAGAACTCTAGTACGGTTATCTGCACACACAGGCTGTTGGGCAAGGTTGGGTCAACTACTGAGGAGCCCTTCTGCTCATTTATATTTTCACTTCTTTACTTTCAATTTAGTTTTATCTTGAACTCAGGGTAGACCCTATAGGTATCTTATTTATTGGAAGCCAAAATGCAAACAAAATCTTGTTAAGGACAGCATAGGATGAAAAATACCATTCAGTCTTCCATTAGTAATAACTAAAATCTGATGAAATCACCACCCAATTGATTGGCAGAGGGCACCGATTCACATGTGATAAGAGAAACTGGAAACAGGGATGTCATGCTGATTTTCCAATTTGTGCCAATGAGAAGCACATTGAACAATCAGACTGGTTACTTCCATTCAATATTTATCCTTTGGTTATAATTCCTATGGTGTAATGCCTCAGTATTTCCAATATTTTCTTTAATGCAATCTTGAACAAATTGTTGTTCAACACCATTTACAATAAACTTTAAAAGGAAGATTTTTTACTAAGTAGTAAGCTAATCTGCATAGATTTTTGCAATAAAAATGAAATTACTTTTGCAGAGAAATGGCAAGAGGATAAGAACTAACAGTCCTTGGGTGGCGGTGGGGGGTGGCGGTGGGGAGGGGGGAGCTAGGTGGCACAGTGGATAAAGCATAGGCCCTGGATTTAGGAGGACCTGAATTCACATCTGACCTCAGACCCTTGACACTTACTAGCTGTGTGACCTTGGGCAAATCACTCAACCCTTATTGCCCCACCAAAGAAAAAAAAAAAAGAACAGTCCTTGTTGCATATTTTCTCATAAGTATCAAGTTCCCTTTCTGAAGGCATGAAAAGTATTTTTCCCAGATATTCAAATGAACAAACATGAACTTGAATCCAGTACTGCTAAAATGTTCATAAATCACATCTGCCCAAATTGCCAATTAGATTCTTTCGAATCCACACTGTGTTTCTCAACTCACTTAGGTTTATGTCTATACTAATACCCTACTCATGTTTGTCATAAATATATAAACAATATTCATTAGCCATTACACAAGTGCATCCTAAGTGTTGCTGGGTATCATTCAAATAGTCACCCAAGAGCACATTCAGATATATGTCAAATTCAGTTGTTTTGGTTTATTAAATTTGGAACTGATAAATCTGGCCTTTTGAAAAGTTTATAATGTATTACAACAACACCATATGAAAGAGTAAACTAGATAATCGGTAAACTTCAAATTATTCAAAGGTATCTCCAAAGTTATATTTTCTCTATGGAAGACTAGAAGAAATCCTAGTGCCTCCGAGAAACGATGGTTCTAGTTATTAGAGCTACAACATAGGGGTGTTATGCAGTATATTAAATGTGTGTGTATGTGTGTATAAAAAATAGGAAAAATAGAAGTTATCTGAGGGTATAATGGATTTCAGCTTGGGCTAGTTAAGACTAAACAATTGAGGGGTCAGCTAGGTTGTGCTGCAGTGGATAGAGCACCAGCTCTAGAGTTAGGAGTACCTGAGTTCAAATTTGGCATCATAAACTTACTAGGGGTGTTACTTAATCCAATTGCCTTGCCAAAAAGTAAACAATTGAGTTTGCAGGGTTATGAAGAAAGGAGAGGAATCTCTATTTGTTCCTCCCCTTTTACTAACGTATTTTCTGACCTCCAATCATTCCAGCCCTCTAGTGTTGCTAAGTTATCACCTCTGCTCTGGCTTCAGTTTTGACACTGTGCCAAAATGGATGGGGTTGGATTAAATAACTGGCTGGGGGCAGGGAAGGGATTGACAGGAATATTCTATAACAGAAAATCATTTTATACTTAAAAAGTCTTTAAATGGCCATTCAACTCCAATCTTCTGCTATTATTCTTCGTCTTCCTACCGGCCTGGTTGAAATAGTTTTAGTATAAGCAACCTTGGTATGGCAGGAAAGGTTGCAGACATGGTGTCTATTTAGCCTTGGAGTGAGAGAATAACAAGAGGAAGTAAGGAGACAGGATTCTCAAGGATGAATAGTTTCTGGACAAAAA
Organism: Dromiciops gliroides; assembly: GCF_019393635.1. NCBI lineage: Eukaryota > Metazoa > Chordata > Mammalia > Microbiotheria > Microbiotheriidae > Dromiciops > Dromiciops gliroides. Next base: position 77,213,378 of record NC_057867.1, on the reverse strand, counting down.
TGGAATTCTAATGGATGGAGATGATATGGCTTAGTGCACAGTGGTGATTATCTGCAAACCCAAACTGTGAATTAATGTCTTTTTCCCTTTTAACCTAACCTGATCATGAATTATTCCTGAGGCATTATTGAGAAATATAGCTTTGAAAAACTACTTTATATGATATTCTTATCACAATAAGATTCTATCAAGTTGAGTGTATACTTTATATGTTTCTCAGTGACACACTAATTATTTTTTAAAAAGCTTCATAGAAATTCTCTTCTTTATGCCTAACAGTAGTTCTCATACAGTGCCTTACTGACATTCAATGCTCAATAAAAATCTGTTATCTGAATGAATGTAGGGTCTCAGGTCTGGGAGTTGAGGGACCTCAGGTCTAGTCCCAGCGTTACTACCAACGAGTTATTTGACCTGTGATCTAAATTATCTCATCTATGAAATGAAGAAGTCAGACTGGATGTCTGAAGTACTTTTCAACATGTACTAGGATCATAAGTCTCTTTCTACTGACAATGTTTATAACTGCATTGATGATAAGCAGAATGTGTCTTGGGTTGAGATGAGGCATACCAAATGGGGTGTAGGTGAGGAAGAAGGGAACAACATGGTAAACTACTAATACAAGGAATTTTTTTTTTAATTTTAAGATCGTAGGTCTTAGAATGTAAAGTACAAACTAGAAATATAGGGACGATACACATAGAATTGCTATTAGTTATTCAGAGTATCACAAATCTAGATTTGGGAAGGACCTTCAAAATCATCTAGTCCAACCCCCTCATTTTATAGAGGAGAACATTGAGTCTTGGGGGGGGGCATCTTGCCCAAGTTCACAGAGAAAGGGCAGTTGGGATTCCAGGCCCTCCTACTCCAATTGCAGTGTTCTCTCCACTAAAACTTCCCATCTCAAAATGTTCTCTTGTCCAGGTCCCTGCCACATATGGGGAATGTAATCGACCTAAAACAGTTACTAACACTGTTCAAATAATCCTAATCCTAATACTAATTAATAGCTAACATTTATATAACCGTTTAAGGGTACCTAGGTAGTTCAGTGGATAGAGTACCCAGCCAGGAGTCAAGAAGACCTGAGTTCAAATCCAGCCTCAGACTTACTAGCTCTGTGACCCTGAGCAAGTCACTTGGCCCTGTTTGCCTCATTTCCTCATCTGTAAAATAAACTGGAGAAGGAAATGGCATACCATTCCAGTACCTTTGCCAAAACAAACAGAAAATGGGTTCACAAAGAGTCAGATACAACTGAACAACAACACAATATAAATATTTTAAGGTTTCTGAAACATAATACATATATTATTAAATATAATCATCACAATAACCTGTAAGGTCACTGCTATTATGGTTCTCCTTTTAAACATGAGGAAACTGAGGCCAACAGGATTAAGTGAATTGCCCAGGGTTAAACAGCTAGTGTCTGAGACCAAATTTGAACTTAGGAAACCGAGTCTACCTGAGTTTAGGATGGGTACTCTAGCCACCATAGTGTCACCTAGCTTCCCCAAGTTAACTTATAGAATAACCCAATCAGTGCAGTTTTAGTTTAGTAGCCAAAGGGCTGATATAATTTTCATCACAATTAACAGGAAATAATTGCTCCATATCTCTTCCATAAATTGATGAACACATATGTATCTATGAGAGCCATGAAGAACCCTGGTTTGTGATACTATAAGAGCATTTGATGACTTGATGAAATACCTTGAGTAGTCATTCATTTTTAACTGATTTTAAACCAGTTCTCATGCATAGAAAGCCATGTTATAGAAAAAGTCATTCTTTGAAACTGATCATCAGAGATAGATTCAAGAGGGGAGTATTATAAAAAGGGTTTCAAAGCTAGCTAGTAGGTAAAGTCTTTGGAAGAGTTAAAAGTATATATGAAAGTAGTTCCCAATCAATATATTATAACCACCAACAGAGCAATGTGGGGACAGCATGACAAGAGAAGCCTAGAATTAAGTTTTCTTCTAGTTTCCCTTGAGGTTCCAAGGCTTAAAACTGAACAAATCAACTTCTCAAAGAAAGAGCAAGGACTTGTCTGACAGCTACTTTTCACTGTCAGAACTAGTTTTCAGAAAAGGCAAAAAAATACTTAAAAGAATAATGCATCAAGTCTAGAAGGCAAATTGCTCACTGAAAGTGAGGTTACTTTGTTTTCAAGAAGAAATAGTTGTGTTATCATTAGAGGTGAAGCTCTCATGATCATACAGCCACTTATAGCCCAAATTCAGCCACCTTAATGTCAGTGTACAATTTATCTTGCAGACTGGATTCATTATCCCTGTAACTGACAAACCTTGTTGGTTTGAGCTCTCATTTTTATACTCTCCATCTCTGCTAAGTAATCAATTGAAAGTCAAGACACTTACTTAGTAAGTAGAAATGCCTCCTCCTACCCTTCACCTCTTTCTTCTAGTCCTAAAAATCCCTTAATAACAACAGAAGGCAAAATTTTTTCTCATCTTTAAGTGCCGATAATAAAAGAGTTAACTTAATTGAATGATTTTAGAGGTGTGTGTGTGTGTGTCTACTCAAGTAGACAAAGTTGGAAATCTTTGTCTTTTTAATAAGAACCTCGGCTATTTTAAGAGCATTTTTACCTTCCATAGAAGAAAAAGGTGAAGGGGAAAAATCCTCAAATGCAAAGTTAAACAAACAACAAACAGTGATCTCTACTTTGCCTTTTCCTTTCTCTTTCATTTCTTCTTCAATATTGGAAACCATCATGGGGCAGGTAGGGATATTTCTCCTTTACTTGAAGACTTCCAGATTAGTACAAAAGCTGAAGTGGTTGAGAAAGACTATACTGTTGAGAAAGTTTTACTGTTTAGTTATCTCTTCTTCATGGCGTCTTTTGATTCTATTAATTGGTTTTCTCTTAAAACAAATTCTTGAACACAATAGTTTTGTAAAAGCAAAAGGCCTTAATTTGGGTGCTCCATCACAGGTCATAAAGCTTTATCAATAAACACTCCTTCTATTCTTTCCCACCTGGATACAGTGAAATTTTAGTAGGTTGACTTGACTTGTACTAAGAACACTAGAGGCAATTCTAAAACAACTCCACTATTAAAATGCCAAAAAATAATTCTTCTTCTCCTTCTCCTTCATCTTCTCCTTCTCCTCTTCCTCCTCCTCCTCCTCCTGTTCCCCTCCTTCTTCCTAACAATCCCTCCTTATCCAAGGCAAATGCTTAATGAGTCAAGTCTTTATTTGGCTCCTCATTCAGAAGTTCAGGAGTACAGAGCTAATGTCATTTTGATACATGAAAGCATGTGTAAATGTTGCCCTCAGGCAGCCAAAAAGTGTTCACCAGATTAAACCAAATATTTATAGAATTTAGCTATCCTTCTCTAATGGGGAATACTTGGCTAATCAAACAAAAAATCCAAGGTATTAACATTCTCCAAGTTATAATGTGAGATATAGAATGTTGCACAATCAGGCCCCCTAGTAAAAGATGTGTCATTTAAATCCTTCAAAAGTATTTGTTTGCCAAAATTTATAATCATTCTGGAGAAGAGGGAGGCAGAGAGACATTGCTTGTTTCTGTTTTAATTAGGGACTTAAGAGCCACAGCTTGGACTAGAGCTTTTGCATCCCCTGACTTCACCACTTTAATGACCTGTGATTTCCTTGGTGTGAGTCCTCCCTTCATTGGTGTAGACCGGAATTCTCCTCTAATTGAGTCTTCAAGGGTTGCTGTAATCAGAAAAATCCATCACCTTGTGACCCATGTGGTGATAGGTTCTTTTCCTAATTTAGCTAGGCTGGACAAAAGCCATCATTGGGCCTATAATCTAAGTCTTTCTGATTTGGCTGTAAGTGTCTGTGGCACTATTCCTTTTTCAAAGTACTGATGTTATTGAAGGGATAACTTCACTAGTATTAAAAGGAAAAGTGGGAGCAAATATACTAGTACAGAGAGAATTGAGAGTTTATTAATCTTCAGAATGGAAAATGAACCAAGTTCCAGGAATAAGTGCCACTACTGAATCTTCCAGTGATTCTCATGCTATGTTGTCAGAAAAGGTTTTGTGCCTTTAATTTACTTCACATGGGCAGGTAGTAGTTGGCAGGGACTCTACATGGCTCCTGCTGTCAACAGTGTGATGGTGAGCATTTAAAATGGTGGCTATTTAGTCTTTCACAAATGGCTTGCATACATATTGAAGGTAATATTAGGTAGAAGTGAGTTCCCCAAGTAGAAAGAGTCCCTACAACCTATCCCAGCTACCAACCTAGCCAAGAAAAATCTTCTGTCACTCCCTGTAGGCATTGTCACTTTGGCTCTTATTCTGTATATTCTCCTTCCCACCCAATGCCCACAATTTTCTGTTCTGCACCAGTTGTTATGACAGCTCTGATAGCTGCAACTGTACGTCCTCATACATACTTTTCTATTAAAAAAATTCATCCAAATTCTAGAGAGATAACTTGAGATGCTAGAAGCTATAGATGCTCTCCATTATATATCTCTATGTGTATATATATGTGTGTGTGTATGTGTGTATATATATATATATATATATATATATATATATATATATATTAGTTACATCGTCTGTTCCTTGAGACTTAACATGCAATTACCTAACCCTAAGCTTCTAAGAGCAAACTCTCTCCCTGCTCTGTCTCTCCGTCTCTTCCTCTCTCCCCCCTTCCCCCATCTCTTTTGGCCAAGTTCATAAGACAAGTCTATTCCAAGCTCAGTATCTGTCATCATTATGCAAAGGCAGCTGAAGGAAAAAAAGAAAGAAAATCTGTGTTGAGTATTCAGTGACTCAGAAACTCAAGCAATGTTTGGCACCATTTACATTATATGGAAACAGTTTGTTCAGGTTTTCTCCTTATCAGTTTTTCCCATTTTACCTGCTACCTCATTCTCTCAAAGGTCCTAAGGGGCCTTCCCAGGGACTATCAATACATTGTTGGGCCACACAGTTCCAGAAAAGGTAATTTAGATGGTCTATGCAAGACACCAACACTATAAGCTAGGAAAAGGCATGTCCTTCTGATGGAAAGAAGCCTAACACAGGAAATAGCAGATGTTCCTTAAGCTAGAAGTACAATGATCAATCAATAACTACATATACACATATATAGAGATATATAGAGATATTATATAGATATAGATATATACCCTTTTATGTAGCGGGTATGGTGCTGGCACTAGTGATACAAAGACCAAAATGAAACACTCCCTTCCTTCAAGAAGCTTATAATCTATTAAAGCAAGACATCATTGTGCATGCATGTGATGATTGCCTACACAAACAAGAACAATAGAAGGGATCAGGAAAGTCCTCATGTAGGAGTTGGGTATTGAACTGAGCTTTGAAGAAAAAGGAGGATTGTAAGAGGCTGTGGTGAGGAGGGAGAATGCATTCTATACATGGGGGAATAATGCATAATAAGGCTGGAAAGGTAGAAAAGAACCAGGTTGAGGAGGACTTTAATCGGTAAAGAGAGAAGCCTGGGTTCAACCCCAGAGACAATAAGGAGCTACTGGAGTTTACTGGGCAAGGGAGTGACATGTTCAAGCTTATATTTTTTCAGTTATGTGGAGGATGGACTGGAGAGGGGAGAGACTTGAGTGATGCATAAACACCATTTCAGTCTAATGGAGTGGAATCTCTGTAGCCTGACCCATCCCTTGATTTTAATTGGCCTTCATATAAACATTGTACCTGGGTTTTCAAAAATAAAGCATGTTCATTAACATAAGCCAGAACCTTTCTAGGCAGCCCATTCTGCTTCTAGATAACTCTCATTTGGTGAGAGTTTTTCCTGACAGCAAGCCCAAATTCAACATACATCCATTGTTTGTAATACTGCCCTTTGCTTGTAAGTCAAGGAACACATTAGAACATAAGCTCTTGTCAGGGTGGAGACCATTTTATACTTTGTTTTGTTACCTCCAGAAGGTAGCAGGATGCTCAGTAACAATATACCCTGGGTAAACCATCCTAAACTACATATTTCTAGAACTTCTAATTAAATATTTTGGCACACTAAATCCCTGCTCTGAGAGGGTAAGGATTGTGGTGGTGGTGGTGGTGGTGGTGGTGGTTGTGTCTGTTTTTATTTGTGTGTGTGTGTGTGTGTGTGTGTGTGTGCCTTTGCACCCTTAGCCCCTAGCACAGTGCTTTGTACACAGAAATACTTAATGAAATATTTGCTGAATTGAATTGAATCTGCTATCCATAAGAAGACCTTAGAATTGAATTTGAGTTTCACATGAAACAGCAAGAAGACTGGTTATGTTTTCCTTTGTTTTAGGCTCACAGGCAAAGGAATACAGAGGGAAATCTTGGTGCAATCAGTAAAACTGCTGTCCTGCTGTTACAATTTCTTTCTAACTATATTTGTGCACAGTAGTCCATGGCAAATAGCAGATACAGTTTGCTGACTCTGAAATGGCTTTCCCTCTGGGGGGAGCGGGTCTTTCTTTAACTGTAGATTCACTTACATTTTACATGGTTCTAGAGCAAAATAATAAAGCATGAATAACTAGTCATCATTTCTACCTTAGAAATAAAGATTCTGCATATGCAAACACTTGGGGTTTTTTGTTTAGAGTTTTTTCAATGTCCAGTCCATTTAAAAAATACTGTGTCAAAAAAGCCATTTTCTTATTTTAACTTATCCCTATTAACTGTTTTCCAATATGATCCAGTCTAATCTCCACTTATTCATCACCTCCATCTGTGAGAAGCTAGGTACACAAAGACAAAAACCAAACAGTCTCTGTCTTTAAAGTGCTTTCATTCTCAGCAGGGAGGGGATGTTGGTTTCCTATATATAAATGGAGAACAACATATATGTACATTTGAATTTATACATACGCATATGTAGAGATACATGTATACAGCATATGTAATATATTTTATATACATACATATACACACACATACATATATACACAGAGTATATAAACCATTTGAGGGAGAGCATTACCAGATAAGTGGATCTGGAAAGACTTCTCAAAGGAAATGGCACATGAGCTAAGACTTGAAGAAGGCCAAGGATTCTAAGAGGCCATAATAAGGAGAGAGAACAGCCTGAACCAATTCACAGAAGAAGAAATGGAATGCTGAGTTCAGGGAACAGCAACCAGGTCAGTTTGACAGAAACATGGTGATCCCAAAGTGAGCCAGCTTGTGAAGAACTTTAAGTGACAAGCTAATGAATTTATATTTTATCCTATTGAAGCTCGTGAACAAGGGACTGGTACAGTCAGGCTTATCCTTTGGGAAATGACTTCGAAATTGGATTTGAGCAGCAAAAGAAGGGGAGCCATTGAGAGTCCAGTTAGAAGGCTCTTGCAATTATATAGATCTGAGTGTACAAAAGCCAGAATTAGTACAATGGCAAGAAAGAGATGGATAAGATATATGCTACAGAGGTATACTAAGATGTGACAAAGGATGGGATTTGGGGTGAGAGGAAATGAAGAGCACAAGAAGACTGAGGGATGAAAACCTAGAAGGATGGTGATAGATAAGGGAGCTGATTTCTGCAGGCTCATGAAGGAAAGATACCTTGTAATATGGCTTATGGGACAAATAGGAACAACTGAACAATTCAATACCTTTTGACAGACCTTTCTGAGACCACTGCCATGATTTGCCTTCTCTAACAAAGTCGTGATGCTCACTCTCACCTTCATACTTTTCCTCATTGGTCCCTTTGCTAGACGTGACCCCTTCTTACTTTCTGCCTGATTAAACCCCTGCTTGAGTTCTCCTCAAAGCTTTCCATGGTGGCACTAGCTTACAGTGTTCAATGGCCCCCTCCTAATAAACAGCAGCTGAGGTATAACAGGAAGAGAGTAGCAAATTGCTTTCAAATCCAGGCCCTCTGGTTCTAAATCCAGTGGACTTTTCACTGAACCACACTTACTAAAGATCTGGAGAATGGAATTCAAAGGGGGAAATGTATAAAAGAGTCAGGTTGCAAACTGCTGACTAACTCCCCATCTAACAAGCAACCAGCTGTAGCTGAAAGCAGCGTGGATATGTTTATAAAATCCATTGTTCCGAGTCCCAGGAATGTTGTCAGATCAACTGCAGGGCCCAGCATTTTCTCTGCACTTGCCATCATACAGTGTAACATCCCTAGCCCCTGGCACTAGGAGATAAGCTGCAGGAGGTAATCTGCCTCTCTTTGGCCTACACTGAGTTGGCAGCACTGGGGTGGGTAGAAATGCCAAGTGCCATTTCATTCTGCTTTGTTCTTTTTCCTTCTCTTGATACTGATGTTCTCGCTTTTGCTTTATAAAGCAATATATTGTGAAAAGAAGCAACTTCCCCTTGTCAGGAAAAAAGGTTCTTTTCAGACTGATCAGTTCCCTAATTATAATCCAATGTTCACCTGTAATCCAAAATACTTGAAATCTGAAAGTCCACAAATGATAAAGCTGTTGACATGAGGAAGACTATAAGCAGAGCAAACATCATTAGATTTGCTTCAAGACAAGACTAGGGGCAAACAGTTTCATGAAAAAAAAGATAATGAGCAAGTTATTCTAATGGAAGGCCAAGTTTTGTCTACTTGGGTAGACTGAGGTTCATTGTAAAAATCACTCCCGACTTATAGACTGGATTATGGCTTTGAAGTGGCCAACCACCAAATCATGTTTTGTTTGTTCGAATGACATCACCACCCACTGTCTGTATCCCTTAGACACCAATAGGATCGCGTTTTGCTTTGTTTTACCTCCTCAGTGTGTTGCACATAGTAAGTGCTTAGTAAATGCTTGCTGGCTGACTGACAATGGAAAAGAACATGCCATATCCCTCCACAGACCAGCTTTCCCTGACTCTTTTACTGCCTTCTACCCTCTACTCTTGCTGAAATGGTTGAGGTTGGACATGGCATTCCATATATTTCTGGGAGTCATTCTCTTGTGATGGCTTCCTTTCCAGGCTCATTTAACACTATTCCCTTTCCTGCACTCATCCCCACTCCAATCTATCATGCACACAGCTACCTAAGTGATTGTTCTTAAGCCAGGTATGAACATGGAAATAAACTCCAGTGGCCCAAATATTACCTCAATCCATCTTTCAAACCTCTTTAAACATTAAGCCCTTTATGGTTCAGCCAAACTGACCTTCTTATTATGGTGGTTCATCTCTTAGGCATGCTTGGGAATGTCCTCTTCTTTCTCATCTCTACTTCAGAGAATCTTTGGCTTTCTTCAAGACTCAGCTCAAGCACCAGCATCTACATGAATCCCTCAGTTCCAAAGGTCCTCCTCAAAACCATTTATCTATTTATTTATTTCGCATACACTTCTATCTAGACATGTTGTTTCCCCTGAAAGAATGTAAGTTCTTAAAGTGCAGTAACTTTCATTTTTTATTTGTATCTCCAGTGTTGAGCACAACATATGACACAAAAGAGACTCTTAATAAAAGCTTGTCTAATCGAAGATTCCCACTCCCCCTCCTTGCTACTATCTATATGTTTTTGTGTATATAGGAGAAGCCATAAATACTGATTGAAAGGAGTAAAGGCACATACCGGGATGGCCTATGCAATGATTCATCTGTCCCTTGACAGCCTACACATTCCTCTCTGGTATAAACCTGGGGTTGACCATTCCTCTCCCCATGCCACCAACACCACCCTCCAACCAAGAATAGGTCTCAGGGAGCTCAAATGAATTTACAATTGGCTATCTTTGCATCAAGAAAGAGAAAATAGGGCTATTTATCAGTAACTGGAATATATTCAGGGAGGAAGAGCACATAACATCAGAGTTTGGGATTCGGCAATTATACTGAAATTTAGTGCCTTGAGGTCCATTTTACAGAGTTTTCTCTGTAATTATGGAAGAATGTGAATGCCTTGGTGGGGGTTGGGGAGCATATGTGTCTAAGAATAAGATTTGGCTAGGTAAGGGAAAGCAATCAATACGAACAGGATTGTTGCTAAGAAATCATCCCCCCAATAATACTACACCTGCACATTATTGGATAATAAAGATATAATGAATGTTTCCTAGATGAGTATTTTACATAGTTGGAAGAGAAGAAAGTAACAGTACTGAAATTGAGTATTAACCTAATGTATCAAGCATTCAACAGCAGTCACAGAGATACAGACAACTGCATAGTGTTTATATGGTCATTTACAATCCATGCCTGTCAAGTATACTTTTGTTTTCTTAAATTATGTGAGGCTTTTATCTGCTGTTTTGCAACTCAGGAAAGATGTCACAACTGAGATCATGCTACTATGGAACAATAGTAAAGGGTATAATTTTACTTTAAAAGCATGAAAATGGACATTTATTCAAATGTGAATGAAAGCATCAATCTAGGTGGGGTAGGGTATAATATGCCAAGCTTAAACCAAGACATGGTTATGACCTCCACAGTAAAGAGGCAGGATAGGACCAAAATCCAAATTCAGTCTAGGAACTTCAGTCAATTTTGAAATGTGAACAATGTCCATATCAGGACAGCTCGGTGGCACAGTGGATAGAGTGCCCATACTTGAGTCAGGAAGACTTGTATTCCTGAGTTCAATCCTGGCCTCAGAAGCTGTGTAACCCTGGGCAAATAACTTAACCCAATTTGCCTCACTTTCCTCATCTGTACAATGAGCTGGAGAAGGAAATGGTGAACAACTCCAGTATCTTTGCCAAGAAAATTGCAAATGGGGTCATAAAGAATTAGAAATGACTGAAATAACTGAATAAATAGGCCCATATTTATCCCACAATCAAGCCATAAGGATGCAATATGTTAAAAGGATTGGCTAAATTCAAGATCTGGTTTTGTTCTGAAAGGATAACATAACTTTGTTCCGAAATGAGGAATTTGTGATTAAAAGTATAAATTTTTTGAAATTTCTAATAGGATTCAATCAAGTTATGCTTTTTAAAAAAACACTAGATTGTACCTTTTTTGGAAAACATTTAAAGTTATTTAAGAATATAAATGAATTCACTTAAAACACATTGCCAAGTGAAACATATGTTACCAACAACATAAATGACACAGTAAAAAGTGTTGTAATTCAAACTCATCTCTCCACCCTGCCCACAACCTTGCCGATGACAAGATAAATCAATTTGGATTCAGTATTTTCAGTGTCAAAGTCACCATGTTGAGTTAAGAATCTTACTGAGATCCAATGTTTGACATTAATTGAAATGGCCAGGGTTATTTATAATTCTCTTTTATACTTTTTCATTATAATCTCAGTATTTCAGTTTAGACTGCCAGCACATGATAAACTGAACAAAATGAACTGTATGGTGCTTGAGTAGTTTAATGTGACTTCATTTCCATATATTAGGTAGGGGAGTATTTGAAATATATGGGCCTGAAATTAACCATAGTTTATAAATGAAAATTTGCATATAATATATTTTTATCATGAGCAAACTCCCTAAATAAATGAAGATCAGCAACTGTTCTACTAGATAAAGAGTTGCCTGGGGGCACTGAGGTTTATGTGACTTTCCCAGGGTTACATGGCCAATAAGATGCAGAAGAAATACTTCAGCTGAAATTAACTCTCATTTCACTCTGCCTCACTGTCCCATGTCATCAAATATATACCACTGAATATATTCCAGAAAGGAATCCAACTTTGAAAACTAAGAGAAATCATTAAAAACCTGATTTTATATAATTTGGCTTCCCTAAATAGGGATCATTCTTTTAATCATTCAGCTACCTGAAATTATGCGCAATTTCAGTGTCAATCATCAATAACCTACTATGTTCAGAGCATTGTGCTAGGTGCTAAGGGAGATGTAAAAAGCATTAAGACAGTTAATTAATTCACTCAACATTTCAAATCTGGAAACCACTCCTAGATTTCTAATATCAGCTCAAAGAATCAAATTACTCTAGTTTTTACCCTAGCAGAATCTTCCTTTCCCCATCTAGCATATATAAATATTTCTCACATTATGAAAAGTCAATATAGCCAAATTGTCAGCCCTATTTTTTTTAGTGAGGCAGTTGGGGTTAAGTGACTTGCCCAGGGTCACACAGCTAGTAAGTGTTAAGTATCTGAGGCCAGATTTGAACTCAGGTACTCCTGATTCCAGAGCTGGTGCTCTATCCACTGCACCACCTAGCTGCCCCCAGCCCTATATATTTTTAAAACGAAATAAATTAGAGGATGTAAAAAGGATTCTTTGCTCTGAAAATGATATGCCACAGCTTTCTCTTACATGAAGTCTTTAAGGGTATTTTGAATTTCTCAAAGTAGAGAAGGAGCTGTGCATAGCTCTTTAAGAATACATCCATGTAACATCAGGTAGAACTATGTCCTACTCACCTTTGCTATTCTATCCTTACATAGAATCAGGCTTTATAATTTTTCTAATCAAAGATGCTGCTGGTTCACCTGCTCTCAAATGACACTATTCTCTGGGTGACTGGGAGTTCATAGATGTAGGCAACTGTTAAGAAATCCAGCAGAACCACAAACTTTTGGAACTCTCCTTACTAGAATCTTATGTTTTGGGGAAGCTAGGTGGCACAGTGGATAGAGCACCGGCCATGGAGTCAGGAGGACCTGAGTTCAAATCCAACCTCAGACACTTAACACTTAATAGCTGTGTGACCCTGGGCAAGTCACTTAACCCCAATTGCCTCGCCAAAAAAAAACAACAAAAACGAATCTTATGTTTCATTAAATGACTTTAAGTTGATCCTGTGGATCCAATCCAATCAGTTTTATTCTTATTTTATACTTCAGATTGATTGTCACTTCTATTTATAGTAGTTTTTACCTTTATGTAACTATAGCTGTACTATTCACACACATATACATATTTTTTTTAAAGAGCAATGGAATTGTAAATATTTTCCTAAGTGCTGAACAAGGAAGAATACAGTCAGAGCTTTCGGATAGTCACTCATGACACAGATGAGCAATCAGTATCTGTTAATCCCAACCAGGGGAAGAACAGAATGACTATTACAGACAGATCTTTTCAAGTTGACATTTATTATTTTAAATAGTGTGTGTGTGTGTGTGTGTGTGTGTGTGTGTGTGTGAAATCTGAAAGAAATGTGAAAACTCATTAGGATTAAAGTACCAACAAGGAGGAAATTAAAAGAGGAGCTGAGAGGTTGCATGAGTTCAAAGAAGGTGGTGGGTTGTAGAGAAGTTGAAGTGGTAGAAGGGACAAGATGAGGGGTGAGAGAGGTAGGAGTGAAGGATAACTTCCAAGGTTTGAGCCTGTGGTGACTGGAAGCAGAGTGGTTCCTCCAATAGAAATTATTAAGTTTGGAGAAGGGCTGGGGGTAAGATATTGATGTTGAATTAAAAAACCCAAATGGAACAGGTAGAAGTATCCAGCAGGAAATTGGTAATGTGGAACTATAGAAAAATTAGAATAGAATAATATACTTAGGGGTTATTATCACATGCTATAAAAAATCTAAAAGATAATATTCCATGAGTTAACTCATCTAAAATATTCTATGGTTGTATCCTACTGTAATTAAAAGCATTTTGCAAAATCATAATCCAAAATAATCCAAATGATTTGCCTAAGGCAAGGCAAAAGATTTCAGTGACATTTTCTTGTCTTTTTAGCCTTTAAATGGAATAGTAAGAAACTGATGAAAAAGGGAAAGAAAGCATATAAAGTGCTTTGAAAACTTTAAAAAGCAATCTAAATATCAGCTATTATTATTGTTATCATTTGCATGTTTTAAAATTGTCTAGTTTTTTAAAAAAATCATCTTTTCAAACAATGACTTTTTAATTTAAATTTCTGGGACTTGATGTGTAATTGGAATAACACATCTTGCTGAGATATTTTCTACCTGAATGAGCATACATTGAAAAATACTTTTTTTCCCTTTCAAATTTTTGTTGTTCATTAAGCTGTGTCTCATGAATTACATTACTTAGTGACTTGTAGAATTGCATCTCATAAAAATGACTTCAAATACTGTGATTTGCTCCATGAAAATCATAGTTAGGGGCAGCTAGGTGGCGCAGTGGATAAAGCACCATCCCTGGATTCAGGAGGACCTGAGTTCAAATCCGGCCTCAGATACTTGACACTAGCTTTGTGACCCTCAGCAAGTCAGTTAACCCTCATTGCCCCTCAAAAAGAAAAAAAAAAGAAAACCATAGTTAAATATAGCAATAATTACCCAGTTTATATTAACTATATTTATCTCAATTACAATAATTGACACATATTTGTTTTGTAACTTGATGATATAACCTTCTTTGACTCAGTTTCTTTATCTATAAAATGAGATGATAAGACTCAGTTGTCTCCAAGGGCCCTTCCAGCTCTAAATTTATGGAATTCTTTTTTCATTTTAGGATTAAGATATTTTGGTTTGAGTTTAGTTGTAATCTACCAATGGGGTTCTAATTTAACTTCTAAGGCTGGTCCAAGTCTCCTAGAAGAAAATGAACTGAGGACTGGAAGGAAACGCTCTGCTGTTTTTTTTAATGGTACCAAATGAAGAAAAAAGCTAAAAACAAGGCCTATAAAAATTTGTCTGAGAAGCTCAATGAGAGAGGAGCAGAGGTTGGCCTAAGAAATGCCCTCTGGTAAAAAGCTAAATCAAATGTTATTCTATTGCTTATGTGGAAATATTCATACACCAAACATACTAAAATAATCAAATGCATATTCGATGTCATCATTTCAGGAATTCCCTCCAACAATTCAAGTGATAACCTACCCATACCTTTCCATCCTGTGCTACTCTTATCCATGGTCTTCCAAAAGTTTACCACAATGTGGTCACTCTGCCTGCTAATGGGCTTCCTCATTTTCTCCTGATGATGTTACAAGGGGGCACTCTGGCTGTTCATTTGTCATCCTCTGTCTTACCATGTGACCTGCCGATCTTTCCTTCTATCATACCACTCCTTGAAGATATTTTTTTACTCCCTTTCTCCTTAAGAGTCCCTGATTGGCTATGTGGCTCAGTCTACTTAGACCTACCATGCTTCTCTCCATTGCCTTTTGTGTGATACTGATCATCTATTCTTCAGAGTCATGTTCTGTCTTCACTTCTATGTCTTTGGCACTGTCATGCAGAAACATGGCTAAAATATTTGTCCTGGAAAAAATGGGCCTTTGTTTTCATGAGAAGTTTGTAGTCAGAAAAAAAGGTTCACTAAATTCCTAAAAGCAATCTAACTGGTTCTTTTCTTTTTTAATTCTTGGCGTAGCTTGCTCTAACTCACCTATTCCTTTAATGTGCATTTGAAATACTTTCTATATGGCAGGGCACGGTGCTAGGTATTAAAGGACTGGCAAATATAAATAAGGCAAATAAACATAAATACAAAATTTTAAAGGAAGAAAAGAATACAAAATTGCCTGTGATACAAAATAAAACATGTTAACCTAGGTGAGTTTTAAAGGGAGACGGCTATTCATTACCATTTGAGGGAGATCCAGAACATCTTCATGGAAAACATGGTAATATCTCAGCATGTAGGCAAGAAGGTGAGGGGGAGGACATTCCAGCTTACAGCAATGGCACAGAACCCCGGAAGGATGGGCAAAGACCTGGTCATCAATGGAACATGTAGCCCATTCTCCATTATTAGGTGAACAGTGCCAGAGGTTGTGGATCGAATTTTCTCACTGTATCTGTATTATCTGATGACTGTGGGGCACTTAATTACTGCAGTCTTTCAACTGGCACTGATCAGAAATTAAGAAATAGGATCAGCTTTGTAAAGTGCAGATGCTTGCCCTTACTAGTTAGAGGACATTTTCTAAAGAGACAGTTTTCAAAAGAGGTAATTCTAGACCTTTCTTGATTATCCTCAGACAACTTTATAATCCAAAATAAACAATGTTGATTACAATCAACTGTTCTTTTATTTTCATGAGGTGAGTGGAAAATTCCATGTTCCAATTCTGTGTCATCAAGGTACCTATGGGGGAGTGTCTTTTCAAAAGGGGAAGGAGGTGACAAGGTGAAGTGATCACTTACAAGGGGTGAACCACCAAAACCGGAAGTTTTTCTTAGATGGTCATCTGGAACCTCCTGCCTAAAAATGTCTTTCTTGGCAAGTAAATTAAGAACTCAAGACAAAATGAAAACTATGAAGGTGTCAATGGGAAAGATAAATTATGGTATTGCCTAGATAAAACTGAAGGTAAAAGCCCATATTCCTATACAGATTTGCCTTAGGAAATCATTATTGTTCTCTGTGTGTCTATAATACTCTATCAGGGACATAAGAGAACATATTGCTTTCTGCACAAAGCCTAGTCTATATGAGGACAGATTCAAAGAAGTTTCCTGCCTGGGACCCCACGAGGACCAGAGAGAACAGTAATAATACCATGGCCACATCACTTACTATTGAGTGGAATGGATTTTTTTTCTTCCATAAACTAAAATATAAATCACTTTCCACTGTGGAATTCAATTAGCCAAATGCACCAAGGAAAAGTCTATTGGAAACATTTTCTGATGGAAGCTATCCCTTGAGAAAACAGGGCACTATGACTTGAACATACAGCATGGGACTTGCAGTTAGAATCGTTTAGTATCTGCCAAAAGAATGCTATGAAGTTATTTTTGCCAGATTAGACAACTGAGCAAAAATAACAGAGCTACAACGAGTATGTAAAATATGTCTCAGAGTAGCCAGTCATAAGAAAGAATATTGCCTTTGGATGATCATCCACCACTGTTTGTATTATGAGTTGTAATATGGCATTTCATTCAAAGTGTTTAAGCAATTCGGTTTGATGGCTTTATCAGAGGAATGAAAACTGGAGGGCAGATTGGTTTTTGTTCTTTCTTATATTTGAGTCCTGGCATAGTGACTTGCACATATATGCAGAAAGGGGTAAAGATATGACATGTATATTCCTGTTCAAAACAGTGTGACTCCAATTTTGAGGATAATATTTTAAAAGTCAGCTGTAATATTTGAAATCCTGCATTATTTGAACAATAAATATGGATTGTGGCCACCACCTTGAGTTAAGATGAATGGACCTCATATATCTACCAGGGGCAGTGCTTGGCCTATTAAGGAACAGTTATTAAGCCTGACAAACCCACTGGGAAATGAACATTTCTAGGATCATATTATTTACTCTAAATACAAATCAAAGTGGGTTTAGGTATTTTGTTGTTGTTCTTGTTGTGTCATTTAAGTCGTGTCTGACACTTCTTGACCCTATTTGGGATTTGCTTGGCAGAGATACTGGAGAGGTTTGTCATTTCCTTCTTCATCTCATTCTACAGAGGAAGAAACTGAGGCAAACAGGGTTAAGTGACTTACCTGGGGTCATACAGCTAGTTAAGTGTCTTAGGCTAGATTTGAACTCAAGAACATGAGTCTTTTTGACTCCAGGTCAAGCTCTGTCTACTGCAAACCACCTAGGTTTTTAGCATCATTCTTTCTTGGCTTTTACTGATACAGTTCTCACTTTGCTTGACTCTTTGGGGATCAGTATTTACATAATTAGCTGACTGGTAGTGGCTGTTGTTATCACTCCAACGTCTCTTCAGGAATAATGACTATATATCCCACACCCTAGAAGTCGCTGCTGGGTAACTTCACTAAATCTAAACAGATAATTCGAGATTTTCAATTCAATTAATTATGCCCTTCATTTTAAAAAAATCTTGGTAAGCAAGAATGTACAAAGCTATGCTGCTCCTAATTACATGTTTAATTAGAACATGTTGAAAATTTTCACAAAGAGTCAGATCCATACCAGCTAACGCTGACAATTCTTTCAGGATTATCCTAAAAATGTTTTAAATGTCTACATTTCCAAAGTTCTTCCTTGAAAGAAAAAAATTGCATGAACCTGACACAAAATATTAATAAACTCACACTAATGAATGTAATCTAATAAATACATGGTAGCTTACTTTGGGCAACAACTACTTAAGTATTATTCAGTAGTAACTCATTATTTTTATTATTTTTTATCTTTTCTATTCGTTAAATACTTAGGAATCTAAATTTTTTTCTGAGACAGTTGACCAAAATCACTTGCTAACATTTTTGCACATACAGACACATTTTAATTTTGGTCATACTAAGGCACAAAATCTGAATACTGAAAACAAAATTAAATAAAAATGGCAACTTCTTACATTGATAGAACACCAGGCTTACTCAAGAACTTGGCCCTAACATGATTTCTGGCTCTACCAAGAGAAGTCAAAATGATTTACCGAACCTTTTCTCAGACCTCTCTTCTTGAATTCAAGCCAACAGTGAATACTTTTTGTTCATCCAGTTAAGGTGGGGTTTCTTCTTTTCTTTTTTTGTGAAAGAATCAGGCCCCCAAACAGTAAGAATTTATAGTAGTGGCTCCTAAGGGTTGACTTTGGCAAGTGTTTCTCCATTCTAGGATCTAGAGAATTGGGGACCTGAATGGGAGAGAGTATCCATAGTCTGAATCTGAGACCCAAAGACACAGGAAGAAGTGGAAATACCTCAAACAGTATGAGACCCTTTTCCTCTCATTTTTCTTCCAGATGAATTTCCCTACACTTTTGGCTAATTCTCATTCTCCCTCCCTTTCTCCCTCCCTCTCTCCCCCTCTCCCTCCCCCTCCCCCCCCCTCTCTCAATGATGGTTAACTGACTTGCCCAGAGTCACACAGCTAGTAAGTGTCAAGTGTTTGATTCCAGATTTGAACTCAGGTCCTCCTGAATCCAGGGCCAGTGCTTTATCTACTGCATCACTAGCTTCCCGCTAATTATCTTTTTTTGTAATGAAAGATTTTGGGGAAGTGGGGCAAATGGGTTAAGTGACTTGTCATGGGGCACAGAGCTAGTAAGCGGTCAAGGGTCTGAGGCCAGATTTGAACTCAGGTCCTCCTGAATCCAGGGCCAGTGCTTTATCCACTAGGCCACCTAGCTGCCTCTGCTAATAATCACTTAATGAAGTTCTCTGACCCTATATTACCTGATTATACAAAGTAGGGTTTGAGTTTCCTTTTCTAAAAATTAAACTTCTAGAAAATTATTTGTCATTTTCACAAAAACTACCTGTCCAGCAAGTTTGGTTAGAGATGATTTTTTAACAAAATTTAATCTACCTCTCTCACATAACTTAAAATGAACTTATATGTTAAAAGAAATGCTTTAGCCTCAAGACAAAAATCCATGATCTATTTACTTTTATGGTCTTCCTGCTTCTTAGTTTTAAAATGGCCTCTTGTATTTATAATAAAGAATTATTAAGCAGTCTCTGGGTACTTCATAGATTTTAGGTTGTTTTTATCTTGCCATCTTAAAATAAATCCATCCTCTGTACTATTCTGTATGTTGTGGAGCATCTGAACTGGCTGGGCATGGGGAAGAGTGTCTAGAATTAAACAATCAGGCCAACATTTCTTATAATTATGCCTGTAGATCATGCTGTGATGAATGTGTGATGTATAGCTATGAAATTTAACTCATAGATTTCAAAAAATATATAGAGATTACCCATCTTTTCCATCTTAATACTGCCTAAGTTAATTTCATTGTATCTCACCTGTAAATCTTTTGAAAACTCGACTCTTGATATGACTTGATTAAAAAAGAGAACCACCTTTATCAAAGATTTCTCTATGGTCCCAGATGGCCATGGTGTTCAATAAATCAATAAATCACTTCTTTATTTTCAAGTAAAGTTAATTTATATGAATATGAAGCTAACGAACTGGATTGCCACATGACCAAGTCTTCTGACAACAGAACTGTTATCTCATAAGCTGTATGTTAACCTGTAAGTGGCTGAAATGATTGCATTGGCCATGCAACTACAAGTTCTTTCAGTTAATTAAAATTACTTAATACCCAGAGTTAGCATGGTGTAATGGAAAGATGACAGGACTAGAAGTCAGGAAATATGGCTTGTAGATTTACCATTAACTATTACCAACCTTGAGATGGGAATTATTAAGGTCAAGTTATCACAACAAATTTCAAGACTCAGTTGTGCAATATACACTCCAATAGAAAACCTTTAGAAAAACTGGCAGGGTGGGGGTGGGGGGGATATCAAGGCTCATATGTTCATATAGCTTTCAATAATTTGTGGGACCTGTACCATTTCGGGGGGGCCTCAGTTTCTTAATTTGTTAAATGAGGAATTAGACAAGATGATCTCTAAGGTCCATTTAAACATTCTATGTAGTTTTAAAATAAAACAACTACAAAATTTGATACAATGATATCCTGGAGTAATGAATTGCATAGCTGGGTATACAATAGCATGTGTGAATTTATAAAGATGTTATAATGTCACTTATAATCGGACTTAATGTGTACCATTTCAACTAAATGCCATTTGTTAAGAATCCTGCCCCATGACTATTTCCATCACACATTCATAGCTGCCATCCACTCATTTCCCTCTGTAAAGACCTTTGCTCTCAAACAAAACCACTAATTGTCAAATTATAGGTAGAGAGTGTCTGAAAGGGGACTTTCTGCACAAAGTCCTACTAAATATAAAGTCAAAAAGTGTAATAGGATCCCAATTTCCTTTCCCTCCCATTAATATTTCCATTGGATTTAGAGCACAAATTTGTTTCTTGACTTACAGATATTATTTGTCTAGCTTTTTCATTGTCTCATCAGTTTAATTTAATCATGGCCCTTTTAGCATCTCCTCCATTCAAAACAGCCACTCTTTTATATAATACATGTGAATAAATGAGTTAACAGCTATATTTTTACTAAGGCTGTCTGAGGAGAATATAAACCACAAGAGCCAAGTTGGAGTGGGTTGTGCATTTAACACAACCCCAATATAAAAATTCTAGCCTTTTTATATGCATAGTGAGGAAAGCATAATTCAGTACAGCAGTTAAGAACGTACTCACTGTCTACTGTCAGTAGTAAGTACAGATAAGAGAAAACACTGGAAAGAAACTCAGTTTAGAGACAATTTTGACCATTATAGAGAATTCAATGCAATTTTTTTCTGGGTCATTTATTTGGAATCTAATTCAACTTCTGTTGTACCATAAACAGAATTATTTGTGTGTGTTAAACTATTATTGTTTGGGAGGGATCTTCTTTTAAAATTATTTTTCTGGCCAACTGTGGAACTATATATATATATATATATATATATATATATATATATATATATATATATCTCCCCACTTTGTCCCCACCCCCACAATGTAAGAACTTTCCAAGAGATATAAAGCTCCTTGAAAACTCCCAAGTGCTAGATAAATATTAGCTATTAACATAATTTTACTATTATTACTCCTCTGTGAGATTTTGAAATATCCCTGTGCATATGCAAAATGCATTTATACATCTTACTATGTTCTTAGTTTCCCTTTGTCTGTCTTCCCCATGCCTCTACGCCATATCTGTCCATTCTCACAATAGGACAACCTCATGTATGGTCTACATTCCTTGCTATAGTTTCCTTGTAACTACATTGATAGATGTCACTGACTAGCTATGGGATCTTGGACAGGTCTCTCTAGCTCACTTTTTTCCTTATCTTGGACACTAGATGAAATTATTTTTCATTATTATTATTTCCCTATTGTTATTATTTTCCTATTAAGTTATAAAAATATTTTCAACTCTTACAAAGGAGAGAAAGCACTTTAATAGTATGACTTCCCTTTGGGCAATTCACAACTCTTCACAAACTTTATCTTGAAAATATTCAGAGTCCTATATAGATAGGTAAATTATTAATTTCTAGTATTGTCTAACTACAGAAAGTGAGATTTCATTACCTCAAATCATTCTAATCTAGATAAGTATTTGGATCAAATGTATGATGAGTTGTTTATTTAAAGACTGCTGATAGTATACATACTAATCTTTCCCAAGATTCTTATAATAAATTATAATCTTCATTAGCTTTACTCTATCCATTCACTTTACTCCAGGAAACAAATCCCTTCCAAACACCTTTCTCTCCAACCATGAACTTGTTATTTTCATTTACCTGGGATCCTATGGCTAGAAAAGAATTCCCACTCCCCTTATCTAAGTTCTTTCCTTCATTTATTTCTGGTGATATGCCATTAACCCTAACTATATTTAGTCTAGTGATACTGTGCCTTTGCACTAATGGTTTTCCTAATCCTTGCAATTGTTTTTTGTTTGTTTGTTTTTTGGTTTTGGTTTTGGTTTTTTTGGGGGGTGGTGGTGAGGCAATTGGGGTTAAGTAACTTGCCCAGGGTCGCACAGCTAGTGATGCCAGATTTGAACTCAGATCCTCCTGAATCCAGGGCAGGTGCTCTATCCACTGCTCCACCTAGCTGCCCCCTTGCAATTGTTAATGTTTCCTCTCTTAAGTTACCTCTGATCTCCTCTGGGTTTGTCCTGTATCCTCCCACATGTTGTCTCCTCCTTTAGAAGGAGGTCAGAGGTTATTTTTTTATTTCTTTCTATCTTACTTGCAGTAAGCATGGTACCTGGCATTAACAATTCTGGTTGACTGACTCCTCAAATCTCACCTCACTTGGAAACATGCATAGATATAAGGGGGAGCAGAAGGAGAAAGGAACAAACATTGATTAAGTTCCTACCATGTTCTAGGAATTGTGCTAAATGATTTTTAAATTATATCATTTTATATTTAATAGACATTTGTGGAAATATTATCATTTCCCTAACTTGGATCAGTTAATTGAACTTATTTGTATCTATTTGCAATTTAACAGGCAAAAATAAAATTTAAAAAATGAAACAGCAAAATGTAGAATATGATCAAGTTGAAGTATTAAGTATTCCTTCTAAAGAAAACCAAAATCCACTGTTTTCCTAGAATAAAATCCTGTGAGCATCATAAGAACAATCATAAGGCATGGAAACAAAGAGACTGTCATACTTGAGAGCAACAGGCATAGCATGGATTTTGGTTTCCAAAAGATTTCATTACTCTCAATTTTAATCTTGGAACATGCTCATTATATATTCCCCTTTACATAGTACCTTGTTGTTCAGTCATTTTTCAGTCATGTCTGAGTTTTTGTGATCCCATTTGTGTGTTTTTTTTAAGATGAGGAAACTGAGGCAAACGGGGTTATGTGACTCGCCCAGGATCACACAGCTAGGAAATGTCTGAGACTGTATTTGAACTGTTAAAGATGAGTCTTCCTGACTCTAGGCCTGGCACTCTATGCACTGCACCACCTCACTGAATCTATTTATAATCGAGCTATCTATCTACCTATCTACCTACATGCCATCTAGCTAGCTATCTAGCTATCTATCTGTTGTCTCAATCTTTGCCCAAGACCTTTCAAAGAAGGTGTCAACTTTATAAAAGTTTCTTTCTCAAAGTTTTTGATAGAAGTAATCTAACACTGCCTATTATAATACCATATGTTATCATTGAGAGGCAGGGGGATATAATGATGAGAGAGCCAGAGTAAGAGTTATAAAAGACTCCATTTCAATTCCTTCAGTGACAGAGACTGACTATGTGACTTTGGGACAGTCCCTTAAATAATCAGTGCTCCATGCAATTCTCTTAGATTCTAAATTCCGAAGCAAGTGCTGATCAGCATTTGGAGAGGGGTTTTTCTCATCAAAAGTTTCTTATAAAAATGAAATCATAAGTATAGTCTAAAAATAGTTGTCTTTCAATTATGTGTACAGTGTAAAAATTCTATTATAGGAAATTAGATACTTAACATATTCCATAGTGAGAAAACCAGCGCAATTACTAGTTCAAATATTGTAAAATGAAACAACAGTTCTTTGCTTTGTAACAGCTCCCATCAGGGTTTTTATTCCAGATGTTTGGATAGGACTCCTATGTCTGCAATTTTTATTTGAACACACACACACACACACACACACACACACACACACACACACTACCTGATGAGACTTGTAACTGTGAGGCAGAAGGAAATGCTGCACAGGAAACAAGCTGACAAAAGGTGCTATGCGTCTTCATCTCCACAAATAAGAAAACAAGTGGAATTTCATTTGAAATAACATCACAGACCAAAGAAACTAGGCATACAGGATACAAAGATCAAAATGATGGAGCAGGTCAAAATCCTGAAATTAGTAAAAATGATTTGGGATTTTTACAAATACATTTTTCCAATGAAAAATAACTTCTTCCTGTCTACATAAAGGTAACTAAAGGAAGATGGTCACTTTGGGGATGTGCGAAGCATGCTGTTTGTAGTTCCTATGTGGAAATTCAGACCTGACCAATACTGTGTATGAGGAAGATGTAATGATAAAACTAGCTGGATACAATCTAATAACACTTGTTCTTGCTCAACCAAAGATAATTTCTTCTTGACCTATGAAGTTTTGTTGCTGAGTTGTTTCACTTGTGTCTGACTCCTCATGACCCCTTGTGGGGATTTTCTTGGCAAAGATACTGGCGGCATTTGCCATTTCCTTCCCCAGCTCACTTTACAGATGAGGAAACTGAAGCAAAAAGGGTTAAGTGACTTGCTCAGGGTGACAGAGCTATTAAGGGTCTGAGACTGGGTTTGAACTCAGAAAAATGAGTCTTCCTGATTCCAAGCCTAGAGCTCTGTGCACTGCAGTGCCTCCTAGCTGCCCTGATCTATGAAAACAACCAAAGAAAGCCTGAATTCTTATTAAAGAAAAAAATCCCCCCCCCAAATTTCAAAGTTATATTAATAGTCAATTTATAATTATTTTCATAATTTTATTTTCTTAAATCACTGAAATGTATTGACAGAGCAAACTTTAGTTTTAATGTGATTACCTTCTGGTTTCAATTGAATTTATTACTTAATAGATGCAAAGAAAAATCTTGACTAGCATAAAAAGAACGTGGCTAAAAGCTCTGCTAAAACAGCTCTAATCCAATGTAGTTCCTCTTTATTTGACACACCACTGCCCAGGGCATCTAAAAACTGTCCTGGAATGTGTTTCGAGCCATAGGGCCCACTCCCATTATTCCCAAACTGTAGTTACTTTAAATGTTTTGTTAACTATTCTGTGCTTTAACAAGATCTAGAAGAAAATTAGAATGTTCCCATAAGGTCACAGAGAAGTCCCACTTAAGAAATTAAGCCAAAAAGAAAGCAGAAAATGTTTGCTTTTTTTGTTTTTGTTTTTTTGTTTTTTGCCTTTTTATGTGGACCCCTTCTGCTAACCTTTATTTTTTTTTATTTTTTTAGGGGCAATGAGGGTTAAGTGACTTGTCCAGGGTCACACAGCTAGTAATTGTGAAGCATCTGAGGCTAGATTTGAACTCAGGTCCTCCTGAATCCAGGCTCAATGTTTTATCCACTGCACCACCTAGCTGCCCCTCAGCTAACCTTTAGAAGGAGATATGCATAGATTGTTCAGCACAAAAGCTTTTAATTACTTTATACTTAGTCTGCAAAAGACCCAAAGAATCCACACATGTAACTGAATTTTCAAAAAGCTAAGATCCTATCACTTATCATGTTTGAAATTTGCCTGAAAGTTAATATTTTTAAAAAGTCACAAGGAATATATAATCATGTTCTTTCACAGAACATGCCAATTCTTTTCTGTAGTACATATGAGAGCCATTTTAATGAGGAGCATATTTCTTTTTCTTCTATAACTTATACAGATCTCTTACTCCACCCTCCCCGCTCACACACACACACACACACACACACACACACACACACACACACACACTCTAGGAATCCTGGTTATTTCATAAAGTACATTTTAAATAGCAATACCTAAAAGGTTTAGGGTGGGCAAAAATTACATGTAAATGATTTGACTTTTCATTTATATTGATTTCTAAACAGCCTGATGAGCTAATGTGATTACTTTAAAGGACAATTGTCTACAGCTTGTAAACGAATCAATCCATCTCCCCTTGCCCCCCTTTCTCTCTTTCTCTTTTCTTCTTTCTCCTATCTCCCTCTTATTCAAACACGTATTGATTCTAATATTGCCTTTTAAAACCAAGATAATCCTTTTGGGGGCCTTCAAATGTAATTTTTATACTCCAGGTCAGTGATACTGTGTAAGTTTTGCCATTAGCTGAATGCCAACTGACCTTGACAATTTTGATATTTGAAATTTGACAATGGGCAGTTGGTCATGATTGACTCACCAGACAATTTGGCTCATTATTTATAGTGCTATCTCTTACTAAAACTATTTGAATCTGACCTGGGAAGTTTTTATCTGCTAGTGAACAGTGGAGAGCTATGGACCCCTACTGAATGGAAAAGTCATCTTTTCCTTTAGAGTAACAAAGCATCTTCCTGCAGGGCTATTGTGTGAGACATTCTGGGCTTGACAGCCTGAACAGAATGAAGTTACTACTCTTTGCATTTAATCTAAGCCATTGTTGTACTAATCACCGCCGCCCCCCCCCCCAACAAACTGTATCATTTAGCTCATTCAGCAAGGAAAAGATGTTTTTCTGTGTGCATCAATATATATGTCTCTGAACTAACCCCCTCCATCAGGTTGAAAGAGACAATTGCAATATACCCATAATCAAAATAAAAACAAGTTGTGGGTCTGAATCTATAATAATTAAGGTGAATTATAGTAAAGTTTAATAAGGTAAAATTTCCTTGAAGTCATTGGGAACTTTTTCTTGTTTAAAAGCAGAAAGCTCATCATGAGCACACAATAGTAAAAACTTCTTTCCAAGTAGCTCTACCTGTAGTGATAAGTAGTAATTAATCATTTATCTTGAGCTTTCATATCCTTCCATACTTCAGTTAGAAATGTGTTGTATAGGGGCAGCTAGGTGGCGCAGTGTGGATAGAGCACCGGCCCTGGAGTCAGGAGTACCTGAGTTCAAATCCGGCCTCAGACACTTGAGACTTACTAGCTGTGTGACCCTGGGCAAGTCACTTAACCCCAATTGCCTCACTAAAAACAAACAAACAAACAAACAAACAAAAAAGAAATGTGTTGTATATATATAATTATAGTGATTACATGTTATTTTGTGGTTTGTGTGTGTGTGTATGTGTATAAAATGACTACATGTGTATATGTTTGTATATCTTTCTGTTTATCTATCATCTATCTATCCATCTATCTATCTTCCTATCTATCTATATCTAATCTTTAGATATGCAGGCTCTGAACTCCATCTCCACTGATTATTTGGGTGCTGACTGTTTTTCCATTAGCCAGCAAGTCCCAGACTCACCCTTTTTTTAACTTTTTGAGACCCATGAAAAACATCCTAAATAAAGGCAATGAAAACAATGAGGAGGAGGTTGTAAATGCTACTATCTATACTGTGGCCCCCTGTCAGGCTCTTGGATTTTCATTATGTTTGCTACTTTGTTAATCTCTCATCCAATCTCTTTCTTTGAATGCTTAAGACTTTCTCTCACTATGCCTCAAAGTCAGAAAATATTCACTGTGTAACACTTCCATTTGGTTTTAAAGAACTCTTTCATTTCAGAAAATGATCTTTGAAATTAGAAAAGAAACCCTCTAGAAGAAAAATGACATATCAACAAAAAGTCAGGAAATTTACTTATGAACAAAGTACTATTTAGTTCATTTAGTGTAAGAGGAAGGGAAAAGGGCAGGGAAGAAAAGAGAAAGGGAAGGGATATTGTTTGAATCAGCAAAGCAATTCTCTTGTAGGAAAACAAGATATGGAATACTTTGTTTTGAAAAATTTCTTCATGTTCCCCTAAATTAGAAATACCTTTAGAGGCAACTGGTATCCCAGTGAATAGAGTGGATAGAGTCTGGAAGATCTGAGTTCAAATCCAGCCTTGGAATCTTACTAGTTGTATGACCCCAGGCGTATCATTTAACCTTGGTTTGCTTCAGTTTCCTCTTCTGTAAAATGGAGATCATAATTGCACCCACTTTGCAGGGTTTCTATGAGACTTAGCACTGTGCCTGAGACATAGTAGGTGCTAAATCAATGCTTATTCCCTTCTCTCTTCTTTAGCATTACTTATTCTTTTGAAATAATGATGAATCATGTAATTACTGTATTATTAAAATCATATACTCATAGAATGGAGGACACCACTAGGATCATCTAATCCAACCTCATTGTACATATAACTATCAGTATCTTAAATATTTAAATTGAAATCTTCTCACATTTTTTTCCTATTTCTCTGTAAAATGTCAGTTTCAGAGTAAGCTCAGGAAAAGTCTAATGTAATTCTTCTGGATGACACAGCTAAAAAGATGTACAATTAACTCTTTCAAGGCACAAAGGTAGCATTCATCAATTGAGAAATCAGGCCAGTAAATGGTACCCTTGTACCCTGAATAAATTATTGATTGTAAGGTCTTTCAGGCCCTCCCAGTGCCACAAAAATTGTGAATGCTCCATTAATACTGGTGATTCTAAGGCTACAAAGAAGCCTACTTTGTTACAAGGAGACAGGTGGTTACAAGCAAAAGTGGTTCTAAACAAAGAACCCAGTAGCCACCATGAGTAAACTCCTTGGGAAAAGCAAATATCAAGCTGAACTAGTAAGCAAGAGCAGACTAAATAAGACTGCAAAAGAGGATTTGTACTAAACAGTGATAAGAGCAATGAGATTAGAAAGAATGTTCCAAGAGAAACCAGGAACAAATGGTGTGATCTGATCCAATCACCTTTGAAGACATTCATACAAAGAAGTGAGTGATTCTATCTCAAACTCTTAAAAAAAATTCTCACAACGTGATAGAGAAATAGTTATAAGTTCATATCTCTAGATATGTAAGGGATCTTAAAGGTCATCTAGCCCAAACCCTCCTTTTACAGATGAGGAAACTGAGGGCCAGAGAGGTACTAGTGACTGACTGACCCCAATTCTCACAGGGAGGAGCAGAATCAACAGCTGAACCCAGGTTTTCTGCCTACACAGTTCTAGCAATAGAGCTCTTTCCACTATTTCATGTGGCCTTGATAAGATGCCAGGCAGAGGCCTCATGAGACACATTCCTAAACCATTGGAACTTGAGTTTGGATATCTTTTCTAGTAGGATAATGTTTCTGTGAGAACAGGTATACTTTGAGTATGGGAATCTACTGAAAACACAATGGTAGAATTTGGGGGGATAGAGTAACTACTCTTATAATGCTATTTTTTTTTGCTCGACTGACTCATATACAACTATATCCCCCTTTTGTATTTAAATAGAATTTCAAATTAAATCTGTAATTTTGCTTGCAAAAGCAAGATGTGATTTTCCAAATCCCTGTAGGCAAAACGTGTTGGTGTTTGGTAATGGTTCTCCAATGTCTGTCTGGATAGATGCTTCAGGAAGTATGGTACGGACAGTACATTCTTGGTCTAAAGACCTGGTTTGAATTCTAGTTGTGGCACTTATTGTCCCTTTTCCCTTAAGCAAGTCACTTCATTTCTTTAGCATTATTTTTTATCTTCAAGGGGATTAAACCAAACTATAGTTAAATGTTTTATCATTTTTGCAAATTATTCATTGCTCTTTTCCAAACCTAGAAAAAGCCACAGGTTTAATTACATGCTTTAAGTCATAAAAGTTTAGTTGTTGAATGTAAAAAGATCTAGATTCTGTATTAAAAAAAAGGTAACCACCAAATGTACCCTCCAGGACTTCTCTCGGTGTGAATTATGTTGCAAGATATTGGGCCTTAAGAGAACGATTTAAACACGAATGCATTTGATTTTCTTGTTATCTCCTCTCAGGGTTTAAAATTTTCCAGTGAAATCTTTTAATAATGTTCTATCTTCAATTACAAAACTATAATCTTTGAATCAAGTTCCAACCACTGAAATTTTAGACTCTCTTTAGGAGATAATGACGTGGCAGAAGTGACAGATTTTAGAGAGGTAGATTTGATAGTATTTAGTCATTGATTGGCAGAGGAGGGTGAAGTGTGTTCACATTACAGCATTACCAGAAATCAATTGAGTTACCATTTCAATTTCTAAAGTTAAATTGTTCTTACCTGAATACCCCCTTGCACATAGATATCACCAACTAGCTTTCTTTACTTTCACCGAAATAAGACTATTGACCTTTAGTAAGACAATGACTTTGGACTCCAGAATGTAAATAATTCATAATTTTTTTAAAGTTTCAAAAGTAGAAAATAGATACATATATTCCCTTCATTGAAGTCAAAAATACTTTAAAATTCAATGTTAATTACTTGAAAATATATCAAGGTACTTCTGTTGCTATCAAACTTAGGTACGATTAGAATGAAAGATAAGGGGAAAAAAATAAACAGACCTCTGAAAATTAAGGGACCTGGCTAGGAAGAGGGGAGAAAAGGCTAGTTTCTTCAAGGGAATTCATCATGTCAGCTCTTCAAGGGGGAAATCCACAAAGATTTAGCCTAAACCCTAACCACTGGTTTCCAGTCTTTCAAGTATGAAGATCCCTTTTAAGAAGAAAAAAATTCACTTATGTCCTCAATATGATGGTGACCATTCTAATAGTACTGGTGCTCTGAGAAAATGACCCTAAGAAGGAATTTAAAAACACCTTTCATCAGAAATTTCACAAATCTCTGAATCCTATTCTCAAGGTGATGACAAAAATACAATTAATTCAGTAATACTTTTAATGAATTTTAATAATATTAATCACTGCATCCTCTATATTCATGGGAAATTTAGTGATTTATCATCTATTCAGTCTACAGAAGGGACGTTTGCTTATTTATTGTACTGAGTCACATCACCTATTTTTTAAAGGTAAATAAAGATCAAAGCAATGATGTTTGTTGCATACAAGGATATATTACTATTACCTATTATTATCATTATCATTATCTTGATTATTATATCATTTATATAGTACCTACTATGTGACAGGCACTGTGCCAAGCAATTTATAAACATTACCTCATCTGGGCCTCACAACAACCCTAGGAGGAAGGTGCTATCCCCACAGATGAGAAAACTGAGACAGAGTTTGTGACTTGCCCAAGGTCATACAACTAGTAAGGGTCTGAGGCTGGATTGGAATTCAGGTCTTCCTGAGTGCAGGCTTAGTGTTCTAGCCACTGTACCATCTAACCACTGTGCTTGTGGTTCCTTCACAACAATTCAGCATTTCTCTAGTGAGGGCTGTGGCCTAGAGGCTGTGAACTACTGACACTAACAAGAACCGCTATAACTATACCAAGTCTAGATAACTAAAGCCATGTAGAAAGCTAGTTTGCAATGGAGTATTCCAACATCTGGGAACTTAGGGTTAGAAGCCTTGAGGCAAAGACCCTGAGAGGCAATCACTTAACGCCTCAGATAGAGGAGGTGCTTCTTAACCTCAGTGGCCTGGCGGCCAGGTACTTTTTCATCAGCACCTTAGCAGTGATTTCATGGGGGAGAACTCTGTTTTGAACAACCTTCTCCCCAAGTAGATCAAGACTTGATAAGTCCAAATGAGTTGTCTAAGGCACATTGAGGCTAAATGCATTGCCCATGATCACACAGTTAGGATAAGAGTGAGAAGGAGGCTTGGATGCCAGGTATTGGTAACTACAATCCCAGCATTGTACCTATGATGGCCTCCATGTCCCATTCCCTCACCTCATTAAAAAAAAAATACCATGTCTTAATTAGCCATTTTGACCATGTCTATCCAAAGCACATATCAATCATACTTAAATATCCTGTCTTCTGCTGGCTAAATTGCATGGTCAATAAGTTTGAGAAGAGAATATGAGACAGAAAGTGAAGTCAGCTTAGAAGGTATAGAAGTGCTAAGAGTGAAAACAATTAGAATAACTGCATTCCTATAAATACCTCCATGAAGGAGGCCTAAATCTCTGCAAATTCCGAGGAGATTCTTTGCCCCAGTGCGAAGCTTTAGGTCTCCTGTCTCTTCTGTGCTCTCTACCACACCTGGCAAATTCCCTTGCATACAGTATTCACTCAATGAATATTGATTGAATGAATGAATGGATTTTTGAATAACATATCTAGAATGAATATGTTTAATTCATTGTATGAACCCATAATTATTTTATTTTGCATAGAAATTAATTGTTCCAGTCGTTAGTTTATTGGCACTGTCATAATTGTGACCAATAGATTTCAATACTTTAGAGCTTCATTTGCTATGTGTCATTTGATATTACCATAATGTTGGCCCTGGATAAAAAATGATACTGGGAATTTACAGCATGACTTCATGACAGCAAATAAATGCCCTCAAACCTGGAAGTCAATCTTGTTAATGTCTTCTATTTGGCAAGAAGAGAATACGGGGCGGGGGGGGGGGGCAGCTAGGTGGCACAGTGGATAAAGCACTGGGCCTGGATTCAGGAGTTCCTGAGTTCAAATCCGGCCTCAGACACTTGAAACTTACTGGTTGTGTGACCCTGGGCAAGTCATTTAACCCCCATTGCCCTGCAAAACAAAAAAGAAGAAGAAGAAGAGAATATGGTCCAGTCTAATCCAGATAGTTCAACTATGTCACAGGCAACTGGTAGTATGCAAAAAGAAGTAGGCTTTAACAAAGACAGAGTTTCCATTAGACATCTGTGGGCAGCTTTGTTCTTCTCACCATGTAACAGTAACTCACTGAAACCAATCATGGATAAGAGTCAGGACAGCTCAGGTCATACAAATACCAACACAGGCAACACTGGTTTTCTCTCTTGTGGAATTCTGTTTCAAATGGTTTATTCCTTTTTACTTTCTTTAGGGCATTTGAAGAGACAAAATCTTTGGATAGTTTGTGAGTAGCTCACACTCTGTTTTATCTTCCACACATTCTCTAGCATCATGGAGGCACATAATATACTAGGGGATAAAATATTTGGAGTAAAACATTTTATGTGAGGTGGTTTGGGTAAAGATCCAGCCCAAAGGCATTATTATGAGATGGGGTAATGTTTTAGAATGGTCCTTATATTATCTTTCTATAGATAAGATAAATAGTCAAGAATCTACAGATACTATACATACATATAATTCTTACTGAAACTGCCACTATCCAACCTAAGTTCATGTTTAAATTGTTATATCTTTTCGGGGGCAGCTAGGTGGTGCAGTGGATAGAGCACCGGCCCTGGAGTCAGGAGGACCTGGGTTCAAATCCGGCCTCAGACACTTAACACTCACTAGCTGTGTGACCCTGGGCAAGTCACTTAACCCCAATTGCCTCACTAAAAAAAAAATTGTTATATCTTTTCAAGAACATTTTTAATATTACCTATCAATCAACACATATAAAAGTTTCCTCTGTGATGGCAATGAACATTGATTTATGTCTGAATTCTTTTTTTTTTTTGGTAAGGCAATTGGGGTTAAGTGACTTGCCCAGGGTCACACAGCTAGTAAGTGACAAGTATCTGAGGCTGGATTTGAACTCAGGTCCTCCTGACTCCAGGGCCGGTGTTCTATCCACTGAGCCACCTAGCTGCTCCTATATTTGAATTCTTAAAGTATAAGAAGGGCTTCAATGATGCCTTACAGTTTAGGCTTGTGAGAAAATAACGGGTTTGGGGATGCCCAGAGGGCCCCCCCTCCCTGTTCGAGGGGATTATATTAAGATTGATTGGATTGACTTTGCTGATTGACTCACTTGGAGTTAACTTGATTGGAACCACACCTACCTGAAGACCTGACCCTGGGGGGCTGGTGTTCTCTGAACTCTGACCTCTGTAGTTCTGCTCATGGACTACCCTCAAGTCCAGTAAACCAATGGATTTGGGTGATGCTAGCCAATTAGCTTGAAGCAATGTGTAAGGACCGCCTCTGCTCCGGACCAAGGAAGCTTGCACTCTCAGTTAGGGTCTCCCACACTCTTGGAGGAGAACTTGGAGGAAGAAGCAGGCCAGGCTGAGCTCTTATCTCTCCGCTAGAGTAGATAGGCTTCTTAACTTTCTGAGCCAAGTGTTCTCTCTTTCCTAATATTTGGTATGCTTTCATAAATGCTTAATGCCCCCAAACTGGTGCTAAAGCTTCTCATTTCTAAGTAACCAATATATTCGAGACTCCAGCTAATTTTCCCCAAACTTGGGACCGAAATAAGGTAACCACATATAGTTTTACTCAAAACAAGCTTGTAAATCTGTTTTCCCCTTGCAAAAGCGAAGCATTATTTTCAAGAACTTTTAGGTTCAATGTTGCTTGTGGACGTTCATTTTACACATAATGGAGTTTGATGTAAAGTTAAGCTACCAAGCAAGTATAATAGAGAAACAATAGGTATTTATCTTTATACAACCTACACTTCCACCACATATCATAGCAATGAAGCCAGGAAAACATACTCATATTCTGAAATTAAATCATCCCCTCAAGAGTTGTTGTGTAACTTTAAATAGTCACTTGCTATCTCTAAGGCTTCTCTAGCCTCAAAGTGTATAATTTATTTATGCCTTTTGCTCCTTTAAAAGTTTCTAGAGGCATATCTAAATGGAGAGAACAGCAGGACATAGTGTATGGAAGGCTAGTTTTGGAATCAAAAAGCCCTGGGTTCAAGTTTTGCTTCTCAGCAATACTAGTGCTGTGACCACACATAAATCAACTTTCAGGGTTACGTGTTATGATTGTCTGTTAGACACGGGAACTTCTAAATCAGTATTAGATTTGGCCCTCACATAGTAGGGGGAAATTCCACACCAGGAATTCTGTATACTAATGAAAGAAAATATACATATCATCAATGAAATGACTTCTTGAATTACTAACCAAATGGACAAAATGTTTTTCGCTAATTTTTCAGGGGTAGAATAGAGGTGTGGGGTGTTTTCTTAAAGAGGCTTATTCTGGGGGAAATGTGTTCACAGCTAAGGACATTTGAAAGGGAATATTGTGTTTCTTTTGCAATAGAGATGCAGTAATTCAACTTTTTTGGCAGTCTTCATGTACATATATCAAATACTTGACCCTACAAGTGATGTGATGACTGAACAGAATGATTCCATGCTTTAATTATACAGTTGAGATCACAAGAATGGTACATGTGAGCAATAAACAGTGAATTGTTTACTAAATATCACCTTGAATTTCCCTCATTAAAACAAGCTAACCAGTGCCCGAGTTTATTAACAGAAAATTAAGCTCTTCCCTATAATGGAAGAATGTAGGAAGGGAAGAAGGGAAAACTCCTTGAAAATGGAGAGATTAGAAATGTGATATGAAATGCTCCAAGAAGCTTAAACCATTATTGCCTAATAGATAGTGTTGTTTACTCTGCCACTCTCATTTCAAAACCAAGGGAGTAAAATTAATATGCTGAGTCTTTGACTAACATTTAAAGCTGACTGAGTTCCTACATGATGAAAACAAAAGAATTCTCTGGAGCTGTCTGTAAACAATTCAGTTATTTATGCCAGTATAGAAGAGGCCTCAGAACATAAGAACAAATGCCACATGTAACTACCTTGTGGAGTGTAGGCCAAAAGCATTAGATATTTTTTCCTATAATATAATCTTGCTTTATTTTAAACACAGCCAGCAATTCAAAGACAAAATGATGTTGAAAATGGTCCTGCATGTTATAGCCCTGCTTGTTTTCACTTTTTAAGATAGTATGAATCCCAGAGAAATTGGCCACATATGCATTCTTGCCTTTTAAGTGAACCATGGAACAGTTAAACATAGAGAAAAAGGTGTGATTAGCTTCCTTTTTGTTGACAATGGAAGTTAAGCGTGTTGATTTTTTTTAAAGAGTTATAGATAGCATTTTTACTCGAAAGTAATTCAATGTGGAACTTACTCAAGGAAAGGCAAAAGATCTTAACAAAAATGACCAATATGCTATTTGGTCTTGAAAAAATATGCATATTTATACATATATTTATTTAAGTTATAAGAAAATGTAAATAATATAAATATAGTATATGTATATAAATTATATATATATAATTAAATATGGATGACCTTGAAATCACACATGAAAACATGATTAAAAAGAAGAAATCACTAAAATTGACATTTATGAATTGAGATTCTCTATAAAAATATGTTAACTAAATCAAAGAGGTCATTGTTTCAAAATTCCAGGGAAATATTTAGTTAGAGGATGATTTTCTCCACTAGACAAACTAGTTATCAATGGGAAGACATAAGAGTTGCTCACCAAGCAATCTAATTCAGTCATAAAATCACTTACTTTGGCTAAATTGGTCACAGTGTGATGATATTAGTTCCTCAATGACCAAGTCCATTGTTGGACTGATTCTGTCAAGCTTTGTAGTGATGAGATTTTAATACATGTGTATATTCTTGACTGATTCTGAATCCATCTTATCACTTTAATGTATGCCTTATAGTGCATTAGCATGTACTTATAATAAATGTTGCCCTCATCAATACTACTCTCCACTTAAACATGACTTTCTGCTCATTTTTTCCCCTGTATTCCACATCCCATTCCTCCTAAGGGGCTTGAAGTCTCAATTATCCCATCCTACTAATACTTTCCATTTCCCTTACCTGACTCCTTCCCTTCTACCTTCAAATGAGCCCAGGTTTCCCTCCCCAATATAATCTTTTTTTTTTTTTTGCAGGGCAATGATGGTTAAGTGACTTGCCCAGGGTCACACAGCTCATAAGTGTCATGTCTGAGATCAGATTTGAACTCAGGTTCTCCTGAATCCAGGGCCGGTGCTTTATCCACTGTGCCACCTACCTGCCCCCCACCAATATAATCTTGAAAAAAACTTCTCCTTTGCTCTTATCCCCTCTTTGAATAAATGGCTACCTCCATTTCTCATGAACAAGAAGGGAAGAGAACAAACATTTATTAGACTTTTGCTGTAAGTCAAACATTTTATAAATATTATCTCATTTGATCATTAGATCACTGCTTACTTACTCCTTCTGCTTCCTACCACTCTGCTTTCTTGAACTGCACCAATGACCAAATCCCAAGCTAGTTGCTCAATGCTCTTTCATTTTGAGGTATTTGAAACATTTGAGAGAGTTGATGATCTTCTTCTTATGGAAAGTCCTTCCTTGGACTTAGTTACACAGCAGTATTTGGTGCCCTCCTCCTATCTTATTCATTAATTCTTCTCTGTTTCATTTTATAGATCCCTCTCTTTCTCTATTAAATGTGAGCATATCCCATTGTCTATTGCTAAGACCTCTGTCATCCCCCAACATTATCGATTTTGAAGGTCCTATTCATTCTCAGATTCATCCATAACATAAATATAGATTAGGCAAAGGGTTAGGGGCTAGACCTCTAATTTTGTTGATATAGCAAGCCAATGGCTCCCTATTACCTCTAAAATGAAATAAAAATGAGGAATTTAAAGACTTTCACAGCATGATTATAACTTAATGTTTCTGGACTAATATACTCTTAAGATCAGGCAAATTGGCCTCCTTGCTACTTCTCACATACTGCATTTTATCTCCTGTCTTGCACAGGCTTTCTCCATGCTTAGAATGCATCTCCACTTATTTGAATCTCTATTTTTCTTTACAACTCAGTTCAAATGCCACTTTCTACATGAGCTCTTTCCTAATCTCTGCAAGTGGCCAATGCCTTCCCTGCAAAAGGACCTGGTATTTACTTTGTACATGTTTTGTTTAACTTTTATCAGTGTACATGAGCTTTACTGCTAATGGAATGCAAGCCTCTTGAGGGCAGGGATCATTTCATTTTGTCTTTCTTTCTGAAGCACATAGTACAGTGTATAATACAAGTTCTAAAAAGAGGTAAAAAGGGATGAAGATTGAGATTCAATCTGGCAATTAAGAGATCATTAATAACTTTGGACAGGATAGTTTCAGCTGAGTGTTGAGGTAAGAAAAGAAATTTCAAAAGGTTAAGAAGAGTGAGAGGAGAAGAAGTAGTGGGATTCAGTATAGACAGCTTTTCCAAGTAAAGTGGATGAGAAAGGGAGGGGAGAAATGGAATGACAGTAATAGTGGGATCTAGTGAGAGATTTTTAAGGATGGGGGAGATCTGGATGTGTTTGAAGGCATTTTATACAGCATCAGCAATAGCAAAATAAGTCAGTTTCTTTCATTACATATCTCATTTCCTGTAGCTCAACAAAATATTTGCAGTTGGGAATCACTTTCAGAAGTTAAGAAAAATGTAAAACTAAAAACACTAGTTTCTTCTTTGTAACTAATTTATAATCCATCTTTAGAATGATGCTTCTCAAAGAGTACAAACCAAGCATTTTTATTCATTGATATTATTTTTATGTACAAAGGTATACACCACAATCTTGATGCCCACCATGATTTTCTGTTGTTAAAAAGCCATTAGGGAAAAGAATCTTATAGATAAGAATTAGGAAATAAGAGGGAACTGACACTTTAGAACAATAGAGAATGAACAGAGAGCCACTAGACATGGGGTTCAAACCAGTGGAAATAACCTTTTCCCTTTAAGTTTTCTTTAGAACAGTATTTTTGATGCAAAAACTTTCTGAAGGCCTAGTTGCCTTTTCCTACACTATCTCAGCAGACCTACTCTGAAAAAAGGCAGAAGTCCTTGAACTGCAATAAGAATTCTCACTGAAGTAAACATTTTTGTTACTGACAAAGGCAATTTCACCTTGTGGTACAGTTGGATCACACATATGATCTGAAAGTGAAGGTTTTTTTCAAAATTTTCATAATTTCAGCTTGACAGACTGGCTCAAAGTGTCTCTAACTTTAGGGAAAAGGAACTTTCCTCTTTATTTTCAATGCTATTATCCTATCAAAGCTTATCAGTACTACCTATGATGGGGAGACTGGGATTTGGTTTTAGAGTCATAACCTAAACACAAGGAAAGAACAAAATATACCACAAATAGATACCAACTAATTCTGTCTTGGCTTCATTAAGAAAACAATCCAAGAAACAGAAACAAGCGAATCCATTTGTGAATGCCAATGCCTAATATAAAACAAACTTGATATATTTGTCCTCAAATGCAGATATAGAAGGCTAAGCAAGGACTTTTGAAAGCTATTTTTAATTAATTCCCTAGTCTTTTGATTTATGATCAATGGAGTTACACTCATTTGTCCTCCTTTCCCTTCAACATACCATGCAAAACACACTTTGCATCAAAGAAAACATCGGTGAAGAATGGCTCTTAAAGGATGCTATTTCTCATCAATATAAAAATGCTAAGAAAAGTACCTAGAAATAGACATCATTTACACATTTCACTTCCTGCTATAGAAATAAAAGCCAAGTATAACATGTCTACATTTCACCATAATGTATTAGTTAGGAGATATTTCCATGAACCAAAGTAAGGGCATGAGTTTCTGCTCTGAAAATGACACTCCCATTTCTGGGAGTCCCTTGGACATTGAAACTTTGTCCAAGTAAAGGCTGTAATTCCAAACTCCATTAGCATCACAAGTCACTTATCAGATCCTGAAAAATTTTATCGCTCTGTACCTGGTGTTGATGCATCTCATAGAACTGAGGACAATACCATAACCCCTCTTTAAAAAAAACAAAACCCAAAACCACCAAATTGTTCAACAATATTCTACATTAATGCAGGAAGTACCATACTGCCATCTACAGACAGGATTGCCCCTAATAGAATCATTCAACATAAAATTTTCCCATAGCTCATAGTAAATTCGAATTCTCTATGTCTAGTATCAGTTAACTATAATCTGTAAATTGTGGTACTTGAGATTAGAGCTTTGAATCTTTTCAGACCCAGAGAGTCTTCTAGTACTTTGGTTAAAATAAAAACAGCTTGTAAAAAGTAAAGGAAAATACCAAGTTCATCTAGGAACTTGGGGTTACCTGTCGGGGGTGAATGGTGGCTGTAGTCTTGATGGTTCCTTGACAGCTACAGTCAGAAATGCTGTATGGATCTGAGCTGCTAGAGGAACATTTGGAAATAGAGTCACAGCCCATCACAAACGTGTTGTCCACAGGCAGTTCCTGGATGGCATGGTGCTTTGAATGCACAGGAGTCTCGGGCTCAATATGGAAGGCTGGCTGAGGAGATGTAGCTTTGTAGTGTTGGGCCAAATCAGGACCATCGGGCTTAAAAGTAGAAGAACGGGTACCCCAGTTGTACCTCTCCATGCTATCTTCTTCCATATCGATGACAACATCTAAGGAGGTAGTGAGCTCTTCTTCATTATCTGGATCGTCAGTCCTAGATTCGCCTAAGGTGACAAGGTTAAGGATGACATTGTTGGTGCCACTGTTGTCATTTGTGCTAATGGTTATTGTCTCGCTGTTGCCTGGATTTGGAGTAACCCATTCTGAATTTTGCTTTCTTGCAGCTCTGAAGCGTGGAAAACGGCGGCAACGTAAAATAGCAGCAATCACAATGGTCAGGACGGCAGTCATGGAACCAGAAATGATGGCAATGATGTACTTGACGTAGTCGCTGCTTGATGTGCTCCCAACATCAGTCTTTTCCACATTCTGAGTCACGGGTTTTCCTCGAGTTTTGCGCAGTAGTTCATCAATGAGAGAAGAATTGTTCGTACTATCATTCACAAATAGATTTAATAGTATTTTGCTATTCACAGAGTCTGGCTGTCCTAAGTCCCTAGCTTTGATCAATAACTTGTGTAAATTTTGGTCTGTAGGAATAAATCTTGACTTCAGGGTTATGTTCCCTGATGTACCTTCCGCTTCAAATGATTTCTTTTTGTTTCTCTCTTCACTTTGGTGACGGATTTCGGGATTCGTGCTACTGTTCGCATCGATACCCATCACTACGTACAAAAGTGTGCCAATTTCAGTAGCCAGTGGAATGAATTCAAAAGTGTAGTTAGAAGAAGGGGAAATGAGAACTGGTTTGTTATTATTAACATCAACAACATTTATGCTGACCTTGGCCGATGAAGATCGTGGCACACGGCCGCCATCTGTGGCCATTACTGTGAAAGTGTAAGACCCTTGTTTCTCTCTATCAAAAGACATATTGGGTCGGATGACTCCATTTTTTGAATCAACGATGAAGCTGCCATTGTTATTTAGAACGGTGAGAGTGATAGCTCCATTTTCTCCAGAGTCAGGATCGGTTACAGTGATGAGTCCCACTGTGCCATGCTTGGGTAGGTTTTCTGGGACATAGAAGTTGTACTCACTGTGGGTGAAAGTAGGGTTGTTGTCATTCTGATCAAGGACTGTTACAGTCACTGTAGCATTGGACTGCAGGTGAGGTTCCCCATTGTCCCTTGCAGTGACTGTGAAGGTGTATTTGTCTTTCTTTTCTCTATCGAGTTGTTCCACTGCTGTCAGAATGCCTGTACGATTATCAAGGCGAAAAGCAGAGGGGGGTTCGCCAGCGATCAGGTAGGTGATTTCTCCATTCTTTCCAGTGTCTGCATCGGTTGCACTAATTTTTGTCAGCTGAGCACCAGGAGCATTGTTCTCTAGGACAGAAACCCCTATGCTGGACTGGCTGAAGATGGGTGCATTGTCATTTTCATCTCTGACTTTGATGATAACTGAAGTAGAGTAATTCAGCGGGGGTTTGCCAGCATCTGAGGCCCACAGTTTTACTTCATATTCTTTTGTATTCTCGTAGTCTAGGAAAGAGGAAGTCTCCATCAGGAATTGATTGTCAAAAACTGGCCTTAATCTGAAAGGAACATCATTCTCTGTGAAACAGGTCACTCTCCCATTACGGTCAGCATCTTTGTCTATTAGTGTAACAAGGGCAATTTTGGTATTGAGCCCAGCATTTTCTGACAAAACCACAGTTCCATTGGTTGTATCGATGATGTATCTGACGTCTATTATTGGAAGGTTGTCATTGACATCTGTGACGTTCACTATCACCATGGCCCTAGCTGGCATTGGACCACCATCAGTTGCTACAACCATCAACTTGTGGAGAGGTGCCTGCTCCCTATCCAAGGGCTCCTTGATGGTAATGAGGCCAGTAGTATTGTTGAGACTGAAGAGCTTCCTAGCAAGCTGGTTCATCAGATTGCTGAAGAAATACTGAATCCGTGCATTTGCACCCACATCAGCATCGGTGGCACGGAGCTGATAGACTGAAGAGCCTACAGGAGCATTCTCAGGGATGGAGACTTCAACCTCTGTCTCCCGAAAGATGGGACGGTTGTCATTCATGTCAATCACAGAAACTTGCAAAATGGCTGTGCTGGACCTGGGAGGCGACCCACCATCTTCGACTTTCAATTTCATCACATATGTGTCTCTCTCCTCCCGGTCCAGCGCCTTTTGGACAATCAGTTGGGGCCATTTTTCTCCCTCCGGTGTTTCTATGACATCAAGCCCAAATATGCCTAAACCCTAGAAGATATTAAGAAACAAAGATTTTTATTGTACAATTATGTTTTAAGAAGTCCAATATAATTTCAGTGGATAAATACTCAAGGCAACTCAATATAATAGAAAGAACACAAGACTAGTATTTAGGAGATCTGGGCTCTAGTTTGTTCTTCTAGCCCCTAATGAACAGGGGGATGTTGAACAGTCATTTGGCCTTTTTAAACCTTGGTTTCTTCATCTCTGCCAATTTTTGCTAATTTTTTGCCATTTTTGCCAATATTTAGTAGTTTGACTTGGGGAATACAGCTTTAAATCAAGTCTTACATTTTCCAGATTAGAATCAATGAAGACTATAGCTTACAATCTTAGCAAATTGACTATGGTGTGAGGAGTTGAAGTGAGTTGCATAGAGTCTGTCAGCCAGTATGTGGCAGAGGTAGACCTTTGTTCTGACTTACAGGCTGACTCTATTCACTATGCCATGTTGCCCTAATGATAACAGAGGGTACAAAATAGAGAATAAGGGATAAACCATGCAAAGTTTAATTACCAGCAATTTTACAGTAGGCACAAGAATCCTAAATAGGGGCTCTGAAAAGCCAGATGACTTGGGTCAATAAATACTTTCTCTCAGTGCCTAGTAGGTCACAGTTTAGAAAGGTACAAGCAAAGGCCAGCTATTTACAGGAGACTGATTT
Source organism: Dromiciops gliroides (assembly GCF_019393635.1). Taxonomy (NCBI): domain Eukaryota; kingdom Metazoa; phylum Chordata; class Mammalia; order Microbiotheria; family Microbiotheriidae; genus Dromiciops; species Dromiciops gliroides. The sequence goes on along the minus strand of NC_057867.1, from coordinate 77,170,594 downwards.
TTACTTTGAAGATTAAGATGGGCCAAGTCGGGGGCAGCTAGATGGCGCAGTGGATAGAGCACCGGCCCTGGATTCAGGAGTACCTGAGTTCAAATCCGGCCTCAGACACTTAACACTTACTAGCTGTGTGACCCTGGGCAAGTCACTTAACCCCAATTGCCTTACTAAAAAAAAAGATGGGCAAAGTCGGGGATGAAGACAGAAGATAAGAGAAGAACTTTGAGATATTATTAAGTTAGTGATATATTATCCTGTATATTTTTTAAATCCCCCAATCCTGATTTGTGGTAATGGAAAAGTACTGACATGGCAACAAAAATCAGCCTTTGACCTGTAATTTCTGGATTGGCCCTACAAATAGGATTCATCTATGGCTAATACATAATTATCTTATACCATGATTTCATAAAAGATACAAGGTGGAAATTCAAATGGAGGTGTTGGTTCTTCAAGAAGTATTAAAATGGCTAATCACATTCAGATTATATTCTATATTCCGTTATCAGTATTCTTCAGTATGTCACTAGTCCACACCTGTCTGGATCTCTTTTTATACTTGAGTTTTTGGTAGCATTAACACGAAGTTCCAAATATGTAATGGACCTCAATTGTGACTTAAACATTTAAACAGGATCATATATGCCTTCATGAAAGTACTGGATCTCTATTATGAATCTGAAAATGATGCTTCGTCAATACAAAGCCTTCAGCTTTCCTTTCTTTCTTTTTGTGAAGTTTGCTGTAGACACAAGTTAACAGATGCGCATTACCTCACAAACTAAAACAAGTGCTTTACACAGATTCTTAATTCATGCAAACTCATCTCTAACTTTAAATGCAATAAATGACAGGAGACAAGTTTTTCCTGTACATAATGCTTGGAAATCTGCCTTGGTAACATTCCTACTATATAGCAAATGAAAAATTTTCCAAACTAAAATACATCATAATAAAAACTGAATCTTCAGAATAGATTATATAGAGAGTCTCATAACCAAGACATTAAATCATGTTTTAGTTGCCATTTTAATTTATCATAATTTTTGTTTTATGCTATCTTGATAGAACTCTATGAACCTATTCATCTTTTGTTGTTGTTTAATTGTTTTCAGTCATGTACAGCTCTTTGTGAACCCTTTGGGGCTTTTCTTGGCATAGATACTAGAGTGGTTTGCCAATTCCTTCTCCAACTCATCCTACAGATGAGGAAACTGAGGCACACAGGATCAATTGATTTGCCTAGAATCACACAGCTAGTACATGTCTAAAGCCAGATTTGAACTCAGGAGGATGATTCTTCCTGATTCCAGTCCTGGAACTACTGTAATACCACCTAGCTGCCCTATTCATCCCTACTAGGGATGATATGATAGAATCAAAAAAGTACACAGAATGTAAAATCCCAATCCCAGGATTTTCAGGAATCTCACCCTATACCTGAACAGGAATCCCCTCTACAGAACATCAAACAAATGGTCCTCTACATTTCACATAAAGACTTCCAAGGAGGGAAGCTAAGTGGTGCCCTGGATTCAGGAGGACCTGAGTTCAAATCCGGCCTCAGACACTTGACACTTACTAGCTGTGTGACCCTGGGCAAGTCATTTAACCTTCATTTCAAGAATTTGAAAATGACTGCAAAAGTTGCATTTTCTTCATTTTTGTACTGTCAGTGTATGTCCACTAATGGAAAAAGGCATCATGCTTTTATAGCAAATCCTAAACTATTTAAAAGTGAACGAGCATACTCTTTTAGTTAATCTGATAAAATTAAACAAAAATACTAGTAAACGACTATAGTCATGTGTATTCTTTGTAAACAGATGATCCTTTTTCAACTAGTGTCAACTACAGCCATTTTATATACAGCCATACCTAATTATATGGTCTTCCAAAGGATGGCTAGCTTCACATATGGCATTGCTATCATCATCTAAAACACATAGCTACAGTGACTTTTCAAGGAATACAATTGAAATTCACAGTACAAATATATACACACATATCCATAGACCTGCACGTGTAGGAGTAGCTGGACATAGAGGTACTAGCTAGACTTCCCGTCTCTCCCCAAATTCCCCTATTGCTATCGTGTCTCAGATTTCCAACTCATTGACTCATTTAGGTTAAAGTTTATTAAAATGAAAAGGGAAGGTAGATGACAAATTAAACTTTTTCTGGCAATTCAGATCATGAGCTTGCCCTGAAAGCTCAAGGACAAAAAGGAACCAGACATGGAACTTTTTGATGGGATAGGGGGAGGGAGTCAGCAAAGAGGGCAGGCCCAGAGCATGAAGCATGGCTCAGTGCTGAATAAGGGCATTAAGGCAAAAGAAAGATATATGAAAGAGCAAAGATAAGCGTAAACTACTTCATAACACCCCCTACACAGCAGTCAGGACATTTTCTGCCATGAAATTGCTTGCCTCATTTCCTCTTATTGAGAAAACAAGATTTTTTCAAAGAAACAGAGAGAAGATAGAATATGTTCTACTAAGGAAAAGAGAGGATTGGGAAAGAAACACTCTTCTTAGTGGAAATATAGGGAACGCTGTAGCAAAGATGACTTCATTATGCTCAGGAAGAAAATTTTGAAAAAGCACCAGAGACAAAATGCTCTTAAACAGAACAACTCATATGCAGTTAAAGTTCAGAACTTACTCTCCAAAAACACATTTACTCTAATAGAAATCAAAGAATGTTTGCACTAGAAATTACTTTGGGGATGACCTAATTCAAGCCCCTTCATTCTACAGACAAGAAAACACAGCCCAGAGAGGTTAAACTATAATTAATATTTTTCATGGTTATTGCATATTTGTAGAAGAACTGTGTTAGTCACAGTTTTTAGATAAATCTCGAAATAGGCCTTCCATCTTTGCCTTCCTTTACATCTGAAAGAAAACATAATTTGTAAATCCATGAATTATGTGCTTACTGTCTCTTCCTCATATCATTTAAAGTGGCTTAAGCTTGAAAAATAGGATTTTTAAATGTTGATATACAAGAGATGAATTAATTATCAGTGCCAGACTCAGGCAATTCCTTCTTTGCTCCAGAGAACAATGACTCTTAGGGAGATATACCAACTAATGGAAGAGTCTTCTATTGATCTTTTGTACCCATAGACAAGTCGTCTTTTAACTTTCTCCTTTAATAAAAAAGGATATGAAACTGTGAAGACTACAAAACCTATGAGTAGATAACACAGCTGCAGCAAGACAAACAAAGATTTCCAAGTTACGTACTATTTTACCACTTAGACTATCCAAGAGGTTGGAATAAATGTTGTCTGTCAGCAAAACTGAAAATTTATAGGAGAGAAAAATTTGGACAGAGGTTCTAATACAGCTGTATGCATATTAAAATTGTGGTGAGTGTCCAAAAGAATTGAATATAATGAATCAAATCGTTATCCAAGGCTGATCCTTCTTTTTAACTGAAGCTCTTAGTTATAGGTTGAAGGCAATCAAACTCATGACTCCACCAAGTGGTCTACATAAGGACAGACAGAGAGGTGAAGTCCAAAAGCTTCTTATAACTAATCCCCTTGTCTGGGTGATTATTGAAGAGGAAGGAGAAAAGAAATGAGCCTACCAAGATCAATACTTTAATTTCCAGTGAGAAATGCAATGTGCACCCTAATAATACATACAGTGGCAGACAGGGTGATCAAGCCAGAGTCCTGGCTACAGTGGTCAAGCACTCAAAGGAAATATACCTCAGATGTGAAGTACCCAATGTACTTCAAACCATGCAATAGCTCACCTAAGCTTAATTTATCCATGAAAGTGAGTGGAGGGCACAATGGTGTGACTTTTAAGTAACTTGCTATCACTAAATAGATGAACTCATGTATGTATAAGATGGAATTTGACCTATTTAATATTTGGGGTTTGTTCTTTTTTTATATGAAAGCCAAAGACAAGTGTTTAGTTGGGGTTTAGTTTGATTTATTTGTTTATTTTAATATCAAATTGGTACAGGCATGGCGTTATTTTCTAATTCTTGTTTTTTCTAATAACTGTCAAAATGATTGTTTTAAACATTTTGTGGAATAACTACTTTTTCAGTTAGATATCTCATAAAATAAAATATTAATCCCTTACAAAATTTTACAAACTGATATAAATCTTTGTTTTCTAGAGAAATGCTGACAAATATTAACTTTTATATGTGAACAGCACATTAAAATTTTATATGTGAACAGCATTAAAAAGAGAACAACATCTACACCCTTCATTCAAGCATGTTCATGTGTTTAAGAAGAAAATAAAGGCCAGTAAGTATGTTAAAAGGAACATCTTCTTCTAGATCACAAGAACTCCATCTTCTACATAGATTCCACATGCTAATGAAAGTGTTTATGAATTCTGACAGTCAAAATGCATGAATCCCATTTCCAACAAAGGGTCAAAGAAAACTATGGAATGTGAAAAAAATTTTTATAATGCAAGAGACTTTTATTTAATTTGTGAATGATATTTTGGTCCAGATTCATAAATGAGTTTTGAGTGGTAATCCTGGGGCAAAAACTACTGAAACAGGTAAGATGGTAAGACCTTCTGAGACCTTTGTTCGAATCAAAGAAGAGAAAGACTATGCTGAATACTGAACCCCCAAGAGAAATATTTCATATTTTGAAAAAAGAAAAAAAGATATGTTTTATCAAATAAAAAGCTATCTTTTTTGTATATTGTTCTAGGGAAGGAACAGCTGAGCAAGCTTACTAAGCCATAACATTTTTGACATATGCATGTGCAAGATACCACTTCAGTGCCGATCAGGAGGTACTAAATAACACGGCACTTACAGAGCTATAAATCTAGAACCGTTGCCCAGAAGAAGCATATAGTGCCAGTAAGTACTAAAAATAGCTCCAGAGAGATTGGATTCTAAAACTGATTAAATAAAGGCTGTTTACTGTGTTGTTCAGAGAATGCTAAGGAAAGACTAAAAATTTATTTTTCTGCTTTTCCACTGCTTGATTTATGAAAAACCAGCCCAATTTTTTTTTCATTTTCTGTTTTGTCTACTATCCCTGACTGATATACATCTGGGCCTAAGAAATGGAAGAAAAGGTATCCTGATGATAAAATATGTTCTTCTACCTCAAGAATATGACTACTTTAGAAGGCTACAGTAGAAAGGAGGAAAAATGAGTCTCAATGGAAATATAGGGAGAGCTCTAGCAAATACAACTTCATTACACTAAGTATGCATCATATTACTACAGATACCTCATTTAAGTCCAGTAAGGGGGATAGCAACATATTGTAAAACTCTCTAACTGAATGTGGTGATATGGCTTCTAACCCCATCATTCAAAAGAAATGTGTTCTCTCCAGAGGTACCATTTGCCAAAATTGATGGCCTTTTCTCAGTCCCCATAGTATTTGATCTGTACGGAACATTCGACACTGTTGACCACCTGTGGGAAACTCTCTACTCTCTGGGATTTTGTGACAGTATATATACCAGAGGTGTTCCCTGAGGCTGTGTCCTGGGCCTTCTTCTCTTCTCTCTCTCTCGGTCATCTCATTAGCACCCAAGGGCTTAATTGTCATATATCTAGGCCCAGTCTATCCTGAGTTTCAATCACATATCACTGTCTATTGGCCTTTTCAATCCGGATGCCCCAGAGAGGTCTCAAATTCAAATAATTCATTATCTTTCCTCCAAAACCCAAACTTCTTTGAAATTTTCCTATTTCTGTCCATGGCACCACTGTTCTTCCCATCACTCAAGTTGATAACATTAGTGTAATCTTAAACAGAGGTGTCAAATTTGCTGCCATCACTCCAGAGTATAATTGGGAAATGTGTGACATAATAAATAAAAATACAATGAAACAGAAAATGTTCATTTGTGGTTTTCTAAGTCAATATAATGGCTGGCAGGGATCCCTTTCTATTTGACTTGGACACCACTAATCTTCAAGTGTTAATTTTCCATCATCTTACTTGCCCAATCAGTTCCCAGATCATGCCATTTTATCTTCACAACATTTCTCACCTCTGGCCCCTTTTCTCTCTTCAGAGTTACCACTTGAGTTCAAACCTTCCACACTATTTGCTTTACATTATTGTAAAAGATCCTCTGGTCCTTCTGTCTCAAATATCTCCCTACTCAAATATATTTTCCACATAGCTGCCAAAGTGGATTTCCTTAAATGTAGATCTGGCCATACCACTTCCCTCCTTATAGGATTATAGGATCATGAATTTAGAGCTAGAAGTAGTTTTGTACTGGAGACAGCTCAAACTGACTCACAAGAGCTTAATGTTAAATTTTCATTGTGAGCATTTATACCTCAGAAATTGTCAAACACTACAAATCAGAGCTTGATTTATGGTTTTGTTAATTGTTTAGACATAATAAAGTGAAGGCAAAAATATTAATAATATAGATTAAAAGTTCATCACGCCTACTTTTTTTTTAGGAGCACTGTTTGATAAATACTTCCCAGTACACTCCTGGCTAGAAAGGACCTTAAAGGTCATTAAGTCCAACCTCTTCCTTTTAGAGATGAAACTTAGGCCCAGAGGGGTTAAGTGACTTTCCCAGGGTCATACAAGCTAGTAAATATCAGAGGTGAGATTGAAACCTAGTTCTTCCTGATTCTAAGTTTAGTGCTCTATCTAGCACACTAATAAATTCCAGGGAGACCCTACTGCCTCTAAGAGTAAATATAAACTTCTCTGTTTACTTTTTAAAACCCTTTATAGCCTAGCTGGCCCTAGACTATCTTTTTGACCTTACTGGAATCTATTCCTCCTCTACAATGAGAATTTCACTCAGGCAATCCAGGACAAACTGCATTTCTCTGAATTCCTAACACATAACACTTCATCTTCCATCTCCCATTTCCCATCTCTGTATGCTGGTACTAGCCCATGCCTGGAATGCACTCCCTCCTCACCTCTGCCTCAGAGAATTCCTTCATTCCTTCAAAGTGCATCTCAGGCACCACTGTCTGTATCATCTTTCCTCATTCTCCCCACCTGCCAACTGTTCATACCTTCTTTCCCAAACTACTGTGGATTTATTTAGTATGTATTTTATATGTCCTTGTTATATTCCCATTGCAATGTAATTGTAAATGTTTCATTCTTTGAATTTTTATCCCAAACATTGAGCACAGTGTCCGACACAGAGGAGGTATCTAATAAGTGCTTACTGATTGATCCTTTAACCAGTAAGTATAATGCCTAAGCTTGGCACCAGAAGACAGATGGGGAAAATGTACTTTCCTCCCTTTTTTGCAGAGCCGGGGAACCCCAGGTATTGAAGATTACATAGACTATCAGACTTGGTTAATGTGTTGATTAGGTTTGCTAAACTAGCTTTATCCCCCTCTTTTTTATTGCTCTGTGTTTTCTAAGGTTTAGCCAAAAGTGATGTTAAAGTTATAATTTTTTTAAAATGTAAGACAGAAACTCCTCAATAGAATGTGATCCTTTAAATTGTGCATATTATCTCTAGAATGTTCTATCACACACAAAGAGCATCATTAAAGGAAAAAAACACCTTTCAATAAGCTGGGCTGGGCCCTAGTCCTAGCATTATTCCTATTGTGGTCTCTTCATACCGAATTCTTTGCTTACATAAATATTTCCAAATTTGAAAATTGGATAATACTCCTGCCTAGCTCAGTGGAACACTATTCAGCAAAGATCAGAAATCATGGTTGTTTTGGCACAGCCTGATGAGGGAAAAAAGGAATAAAGATTGATTGAGGACCATCACCAAGGCAAAGGAGGTGGGCCCACTAGCACAAGACCAAGTGAAAAATCAAAACCATGAGAAACTATGAAATGTTAAAAGACCTAGAGAAAGGCCTTCAGTTGAGAACACAGGCAAGGGTTGCAAAGAATGAATTGTGGATGAGAAATAACTTTCATGGATGCAAGGTATGCCTTTAGAAGAGAAATCAAATATCCACTAAACTGAGGATTCTTAACCTTTTTTTTTTTTATGATAGACTCCCCTTTGGCTGTTGTCTGGTAAAGCCCATAGACCAATTCTTAAATACATCAAGAAAATATATGGTATTATAAGGAAACTAATTAATTGAAATATAGTTATCAAAATATTTATTAAAAACCTAAACTCAAAGACTTCAGGTTAAGGACCCCTGTGCTAAAATAATGAAGTATGAGTATATTCAAAGAACTTTTATTGCCCTATGGTAAGGACCTGAATTCTTCTAAATCATATGAGTTTATAAGCTTACTTGGTGGCTCGATAATAATTTTCAATAGGCTTAAAAAAACCTCACTATAAAGAAATACCTAAACCTGAGAGATTATGCCTAATTTCAAATGAGATAACACATTTAAGCACTTTTCAAACCTTAAATAAATAGAAAGTTGCTATTAATATTATTATCATCCTTGCATTTGATAGCACCTAGAATAGTGCTACCCACAAGTAGGTGCTTAATACATATTTTTAATGATGTAAAGGCAATCAAAAGATAAGCATGATGCCTTTTCCCAGAGTCTTTTCTCAGTCTTCATATTGGAATTAGCCTTCTTGAATATAAATAAATGATGACTACTTAATAATAATTGGCAAGAGCCAATTCTATTTTGTACAGGAGAAAATTTTAGCCAGTCTATAGGTGCAATATTCAAAAATAGAATAAGATCTCTCATAAAGAATACATATTTATTAATTTTCTTACAGTTTTCTCAAAGAAAACTCTAGAAGAAATCACTGAATACAGGTTAAAGAACCGAAACAAGGGAACTGTTAGGTTGTTAAACTGAGAACACCTTGAGTGTTTCTTATTATTTTCCTTATTATGCTCTTAGGTACTACTTAACTTTAACAGCTACCCAGAAGAAATGTCCAACCAATCACTGCATGCTAATATGCATATTAGCATACTCATTTTCTCTGTTCTCTCATTTTTGGTACCTGCATAGGCTATGAATGTTTTACTGTATAGAAAAAGCTCAACATTATATAGTACTTTACTTGAGGATAACTATATTAAAATGCATATATACACACTTACATCCTCTCTCTACCCATGTCCTTCTGTGGCTCACTATGGCAAAGAAATGACCCTGAGTTTCTGAAGGTTATGGCAACAAAGCAGAAACCTTGATATATCTGACAAAACTGTAAAAACCAAGGACAGCATATCTTTAAATCCAGTGAGCCCACTTCTAGGCATTTTTATCTTTGATCCCAATGAAATCAAAGATAAAAAGAAAGGCTCTATAAGCAATGAAATATTTACAAAAGAACTTTTTGTGGTAACAAAGAACTGGAAAAAAGGTAGATGTCCACAGATTGTGGAATGACTAAGGAAATTGTGGAAGATAAAGGTAGATGGATATTAATGCACTACAAAAACCAACAAATTCTTTGAACATGGAGAAATATGAAAAGACTTATACAAAATGAAAGAAAATGATGTAAGCACAACCAAGAAAACAATATACATAATGGCTACAAAAATGTCAATGGAAAACAAAAACCACCAGAAAACAAAACCAAGTGCCATGAAATTATACTAACCAGGTTTGACCGCAAAGAAGAGATATGAAAATGAACTGCCTTTCTTTGCCAAGTTGGGGGACTATGGGTATGTAACACTACAGGAAATTCTAGATGGACCTAGTTGATGTGTGTTAGTTTTCCTTAACTATTTCTTTATCTTTTAGTTTCTTTGTTATGAGGTCTTCTGGGAGGGAAAAGGAAAAGCAAACTGGGAAATGTAGGTAATATAAAAAACAACAATAAAATATCAATTCTTTTCAAAAGACTAGAGAGGGATTGCCACTCAAAAACCAGCCCAGCTAAGTTCAGAAAGTATGTTGACCAGAGGGTGATGAATTATTTAGTTATAGCAACTCTCAAAGTCCAACTATGTTATAGAAGATGGTCAAGACATTCACCAGAGGAGAGAGTCCCCATAGCAAAGAAATCACAGATCACAGAGTAATGTTTTAATCCCAGGAATGTCTTTGTTTTGTAATATAATCAAGTTGTATTGAAAGGTGTTTTCTTCCTGATACACATTTTATGCTTTTTGGAACTTTAAGAAAAAGACTGGGAAAACATGGTTTAAAGTTTATTCCTGATTATTGAAAATTAGCTCCTTTTTGCAGTTGTTTGTGGTCAAGGTATTGGAGTAAAATGTGTAAGTTAGCACATCCATTGACTCATAGAACTTTACAAAAGTAAAAATTAAGTCCCAAAGAGAAACTTGCTAAAGACACCACACAAAGCATTCTAGTCCAGTGTTCTTTCTACTGAGATGCCTCTCAAAAGGAAATATTGTTAATTATGTGGAAAACTAAGGTAAATAGGAGGCATCTTTGGCTAACATACTGGCCTTTTGCTCATTATCTAGCTCAAAAGTACCTTAGAATATGTCTAGTACTTGCCTCCTGTAAGACACAGCCATTTTCAGGCAAAAGAAAGCTGCTCCTTCTCCCCAACCCAATTGTGGTAGGTTCCATTCTCCAGGGGAAAAATTAGAGGTTCAACTCAGTTGAATGCAACAAATATTTATTAAGTGCCTACTTCATGCAAGGCACTGTGAGAAATATTAGGTTTACACAATAACAGCTGACACAATTAAGTTTTACAGAACACTCTAAATACAATATTTCACGTGTTCCTCACAACATCCCTGTGAGGTAGGTAAGATTATCTTCAAATTACAGATGAAGAAACTGAAGCTGAGAGGTTAACTTGCCCACTGTCACATAGCCATTGAGTGTTAGAGTCAAGATTTGTACTTAAGTCTCTGACCATTCCAATTCTGGGAATTTTTGCCTCCAATATCCCATATTGCCTCACAGTACCTGCCCTCTGAGAGGAATTACATTTTAAATTGGGGCGGGGGGCTATGGAGCTACACCAAGTTTACAGAAAAATATAATAAATATAATGATAAAGGTGATAAAGACCAGAGCCCCACAAAGTGGTCTAGAAAAACTTCAGAAAGAAGAAAATACTTTTCTCTTGGGTGAGGGAGGAAGGAGGGCATGAGGAAAGGCTATAAAGAAATAGATGAACCTTGAAAGAAGATAAAAATTGGGGAAGAAGGTGAAATAAATCTTGAAAATAGGTTAGGGCCAAATGGTGGAGTCTTTGTATTTTGTACTACAGACTATCCCCATGTCAGAACAATGGATAGTTATTTATACAAATTAATTTAAAGATATCACAATCTCAGATGAGAACCCATTTCACTGTTTACATTTCACAAAAATAATTTAAGAAGGAGAAAAATAAATTTACAGTACAATTGAAAATATCCAGATAGTACAGAAGAAAAGAAAATTTTGAGTTGCTGGATGATTCTTTGTTGTTTAACACAGTAAGTATGGCAATAGTCATTTGACCCACTCATTCTTTAGAATGAGATTATTTAGCTTCCAATTAATTTTCAGTCTATTTTTCCATGGTTCTTTATTACATGTAATTTTTATTGCGTCATGATCTGAGAAGGATGCATTTACTATTTCTGCCTTTCTACATTTGACTGTGAGGTTTTATGCCTTAATACATGGTCAATTTTTGAATATGTGCCATGTACCACTGAGAAAAAGGTGTATTCCTTTCTATCCCCATTCAATTTTCTCCAGACATCTATCGTATCTAACTTTTCTAACATTCTATTCACCTCTTTAACTTCTTTCTTATTTATTTTGTGGCTAGATTTATCTATTTCTGAGAGGGGAAGATTCATATCCCTCACTAGTATAGTTTAGTATGGCAATAGTCTAACAATTTACTTTAATTAAAATTCACATTCAGACCAAATTATATGTCCTAAACTGATTGCTTCTGAAACATGATTCAGATATTTCTAATCTGGTAGCAGTGATACTTCTACAGGAATGAATGTGTCCTGATAAAGGACATTTTTGTAGCCATCACCTTTTGTAACCCCACCTTTAATTCTAACAATTCTATGTCTATCAAGTTGGTTCTGCATAGTCCTCCATATTAACCCATATCCTCTCTGGTTTTGAAAGGGATAAGATAGAGAGGAAGAAAAAGGAGAGAGAAGAGAGTGAGATGGAGAGAGGGGGGGAGGGAGGGATAAAGGATAAAGGAGAGGGAGAAAGAAAGGAGAAAAATATAAAGAGAAAGAAAGAGAAGTAGAGAGAGGAGTGGAAAGAAAGAAAAAGAGAAGGAAAGAGAGAGGGAGAGGGAGGGAGAAAGAGAGAGATAAAGAGGAGAGAGGGGAATGGAGAGAGAAGAGAAAGAAGGAGAGAGATATAGAGAGAAAAGAGAGAGAAAGAGGAGAAAGAAGGGAGAGAGGGAGAAAGAGAAGTAGAGAGGGATAGAGAAGGAAAAAGTAAAGGAAAGAGAGGTAAAGAGAGGAGAAACAGGGAGGGGGAGAGAGAAACAGAGAGAAAGAGGAGAGAGGGGAGGGAGAGAGGGAAGGAGAAAGGAGAGAGAAAAAGGAGAAAGAGGGGAGAGAGAGAGAGAGAAGTAGAGAGAGAGGGAGAAAGGAGAAAGGGAAGGAAAGAGAGGTAAAGAGAGAGGAAGAGAGAGGAGAGAGGGAGGGAGGGAGAAAGAGACATGGAGAGAGACACAGAGAGAAAGACAGAGACAGAGAGAGACAGAGAGAATAGATATAAGGTATAAATGTAGGGTGCAGATGTAGGATATAGATAAACTAATTCCCCATCATCCAGGTTATTTCAAAGGGAAACCACCTTTGGTCTCCTGAAGGACCAGGGTTACCACAGATAAGCTGTAATTTTCCAAAATCACCCTTTCTAACTAGGTTGTAAACCCTTTCAGAAGTTGATCTTAACATACACAAACTTTGGTCTCTAGGAATTGGTCAAATATATCTGAGATTAAGAAATAGTTTACATGTAATCATCTTTTTCCATGAAATCCCAAGGGATCTGCTTCTCACATTCTGCCTTAGATTATATGTCCAGGCATATCCAGGTCCAGGGATCTGGCTTGTTTCCCTTAGAATCAGACAGATCCCAAACACATCAGCATTAATTCCTGATTGGCTTCTGTTGTGGTGAAAACCAAGGCTTCAGGTCCATAAGTTTTGAAAAAGCAGAACATCATCTTGCTTTTTCATCTTCTTATTGCTTAGTCATTGATCGAACAAATGTCAGGCAATGGCTGATCAGGATACACATGGTCTCAGTAATCTCTACTTAGAAGAGTTCCTTCAGGGTGGTGTTAGAAAACCCCTCCTGAAGTTGATCAATCCAAGTTAGCTTATTAAAATCCGGTTCTTAACATAGCCCAATATCTATCCTCTGGCATAATTACTATGTCCAGCAACTAGTAACTTCTTTGCATCGTGGGTCTTCAGGAGCCACCCATAAATCATGATGAAAGCTCCAAGGACATCCAAAACTGGGATGGGATCAATGAGTTGAAGGGTGACCCATCAGCAAATGGAATCTTTGTGTATGGTGTAAGAAACAGTCCTGAATCAATTTTATCCCCAAAGTCCTCGGGCTTCAGTTTCACATATATATATGTATATGTATATGTAAGCATAAATATATAAAAAGGTGGTGCATACATATGCCTGCACGTGAAAAGGTAGCAATTCTGGTGTACCATTAAATGTTTTGGACAAACCAGCTAAGCATTTCCTCCATGAAAGTACATGACTAAGAATGTCTGGGCCTGGAGCTAGTCCAGAAAGGTAATATAGTCTTAAATTACTTAACGTGAAGTTGCACAACAAGGTTTGGTTGAAGAGGAGGAAAAAGAGTCAGCAGATGAGGTCAGTGTAGATGACTGCAAAAGTTCATTGTGGTTAGATAGATTTAGGTCAGAGCGCAAAGTTGAAGATAATTAGAATCAGAAAGTAAGGCTGAAAGATAGAGGGTTGGCCTACTGGCCAGAGAGAATCCAATACCAAAGAGAACTAGCTCCCTGCAGCAGATGTTTCACTGAACAACACTAAAGGTCCTTTTATGTTCAGAATTCCAGACCTACCCAGGTGGTTTCACCCTCTTAGGCAAATTGTCTTCTTGTTAAAGGGCCTGACCTATGTGCTCTGGCATTAATCTTCTTCCAGAAAGAGCCAGTCATCCCTAGGAGGCTTCAGGAGCTTGAGGTCATTAGCTACAGATGACTCATCGTAGTCTTCCTCGCAGTATACAAGACTTTCATAGTAGTCCTCAGGGAATTCAATAACTTCAAAGTTCTGGTCATCAGTACAATCATTCCAGAATTCACCGTCCCCGACTTTTATCTCTTTTGGTTCATGGGCAGGGACTCCAATAGGTCCCGAGGCCCCATAAGGTACCTTTTTTATAAACACACAGAACCATCAAGGCAAAACCAATTTTTTAAAAGTAGGCACTTGTACACAATTAAGAGTTAATTAATTTTACTGAAATCTATAACCTAATAATTTTACATTGTGATATTAATGGATAATTGGCACAACAGATGCACCACCATCATTCACTGGAGAAAAACATGATATTTTTATAAACGTGTCTCTTCACTATGAAAAAAACCTCTCCATAAAAAGGGGAAATCATTTCTTAATTCTAGTTTTCAGAATCCCCCTTAATCACAATGACTAACTAAAATATATTTGATAATACTTTAGGGATAGAAGGGATAAAAATGCATATGCAGATAGAGATAGTTAATACTTCCCTTCAAAGTAAAATATTTGACTGCTTTAGGTGTTATATGGTTTAGTCATATGACACCCCTCATCTAACTTTTTTTTTTTGCAGGGCAATGGGGGTTAAGTGACTTGCCCAAGGTCACACAGCTAGTAAGTGTCAAGTGTCTGAGGCCGGATTTGAACTCAGGTACTCCTGAATCCAGGGCCGGTGCTTTATCCACTGTACCACCTAGCTGCCCCCTCATCTAACTTTTAAAAGCTCTATATTTTCTTTTTTCTAAAGTCAAAAAATTGTACGGTACTTTGTATAAAGTCACAAGTATGTTTAGATTTCTAATAGCAGTACGATCAATGTCAGGTCCTACAGTAATTGAGCTTATGGTGGTGGTAGTGGGGATTTTGTTGTTGTTGAGCAATGACGGCGACAATGGTAGTAATGATGGTGGTGGTAGTGGCGGCGGTAATGAAAGTGCTGTTGTTCGAGGGGGGCAGGGTAATAATTATTCAATTGTCTTGTTCCATCAGTCAATACAATCTCTGACATCCTGAACTGAATGGGATATCCGGTAATCTAAAAGAGTGAATGCTACTACACCCAGAGAATGTCTGGGTCTATAAAATCCCACACAATTCATTAAGATGGTTCTTTGAATATACTGTAGGTTGATTAGATCAGTCCATTGGTGCCTGAGAGGTACTACAAACTAATACCAGTGTTATACCTAGTGATTCTATTCTGATCTCAATAAATCACTTACAACAATCTAGAAAGTCTTAAGATCAGAAAAAATCTGGTTTTACATAGTTCCCTGAAATGTAAGGGAAACATCCAGATAGAGAGCTTAACAATTTACATTGAAAAAAGGAGCAGACTAATATGGAGTGAAGCTTCCATAAGAACATAAGAGAATCGAACAATAGACACTTCCTATGCAAATAACCATTAAAAGAGATTACTTAGGGCAAGGCAATGGCTGAAGAAGGAAATTCACACTCAAGAGTTTGAAGGAGCATCCCACCACGTTAAAAGAAAGACATTTTAAAAAATTATATTTTTAGAATAGAGCAAAAAGGCAAAAGCAGAAAGAGAAAAAATGATTCTAATTTGACTTGGGCACACCATCACAAAGTAAAGCAACACTATGGAACATAATAATGAAACCAGCAATTATGACTCAGTAATACAAAAAAGGAATGTAAAAGGTGACAAGTGATGACAAAGAATTCTGTTTCAATTATCTTATGGGCTTCTTTCTTCTTGTTTCTATGAAAATGTCTTAAATGCTGAAGGCCAGGCTAAAATAATTTCCAAAAGACAATGAAATGAAATAATTTATAAAGTGTGACCCAGGAATATAAGTAGTATTTTAAAACATTTCTTGTAGGAATACAAATAGCCACACTAATGTTCTCAGATGCTGGTGTCAATTGTTTATATCACTTTGCTTATTCAAGAGTCTAAGTAACTAATTTGATCAGAATGACTCATCATCAGGACAAAAAGAAGCAAGCTGGCAGTATTGGCCAATCACACGTTTAGATATAGTTTTAACCTACACTAACAGAAAAAGGTCATACCCAAATTTCAGTTTATCGTGTCAAATATTCACAAAACATTGAACTGAATTATTTACTTATACGTTTTCAAAAAACAACAATAAAGGCACAATAAATCTGAGTTCTTCCTCAATCCAATGAGAACAGTGGTACTGATTTGAAATTCCATCTTTTCCATGCTTCGCACCTTTGAAATGTTCTGAATGCCTCCAATCCAACACAGGTATTCAACCAATTCTCCTTTACTCAACAGTCTGATAAAGGTGTATACCCTTGTTCTATCCCTTCCTGAATTCTCCAGCAGATTGTTCCCACAATTGTCCCTCCCAAGCTGATAACAAATTTTTTCCTTTCCACTGGTTAATTCCCTGCTGTCACAAACATATCCAAATCTCTCCAATCCTGAAAAAAAACTTCATTAGGCCTTACCACTTGCTCAAGCTATCACTCAATATCTCTCCTTCCTTCCACAGCCAAACTTCTTGAAAGAGCAGTCTATCTATACTCGTGACCTTTACTTTGGCCCTTTTCTTTACTTGTTTTTGTTTTTTTGGGGGGGGGGCAGGACAATGAGGGTTACATTTTTGAGGCTGGATTTGAACTCAGATCCTCCTGAATCCAGGGCAGGTGCTTTATCCACTGTACCACCTAGCTGACCCCCCCCCCCTTTTTCACTTCTTTTTTTGTTTTAGTTTTTGTTTTGGTTTGGTTTTTGCAGGGCAATGAGGAATAAGTGACTTGCCCAGAGTCACACTGCTAGTGTGTCAAGTGTCTAAGGCCGGATTTGAACTCAGGTCCTCCTGAATCCAGGGCAGGTGCTTTATCCACTGCACCACTTTGCTGACCCCCCCCCCTTTTCTTCACTTCTTAACCTCATGCAGTGTGGCTTCCAATCTCATCACTAAACTGAAGCTACCCACTCCACAATTTCTAATGATTCCTTAACTGATTCATCTGATGGCCTTTTCTCAACCTTCTTTTTTCTTAACTTCTCTTCTGCATTTGATACTGTTGATAACTTTCTCCCCCTAGATACTCTATCCCTCTATCCTCTCTCGTTGTTCATGAAAATGCTCTCTTCTGACTTTCTTCCTACCTTTCTGAACACTCTTTCTCAGTCTCCTTTTTTGGATCATTATCCATTTCATACCCACTATATGTGTACCTCTTGGCTTTCTTCTCTTTTCTCATTCTATTTGCTTACTTGGTAACCGTATCAACTACTCTGAATTCAGTCATCATTTCTTTGCACATGACTAACTTTCTCCCAAACTCCAGTCCCACATCACCAACTTTCGGGGATTTTTAACTGGATGGTCCCATTGACATCTCCAAGTCAATTGTCCAAATGTGAACTCATTATCATTAGGTATCTACCATTTTCTACATGAAGCCTTTCCTGTTCCCTCCAGCTCCTAGTGCCCTCCCTCTCGAAATCACTTTGTATTTATTTTATCTATTTTCTGTGTATGTTTATTAACAGACATGTTGTCTTTTGCCATAGAATCTTTGAGGGTTGGTATTTGTATTTCCAGTACCTAGCACAGTACCTGGCACATATGCTTATTGAACTATGCATCATAGTCATTTGTTTAACCAAGTTTTCAGTACAACCCTGAATACCTTTTCCATTTTAGAACCTCTCACTACCACAATTTGATTCTACTTTCATAACCCTGAGACTTAGCAAAGCACCATCCTGAGTATACCCACACCAAGAGGACTGAAGCCTTCCAGACACTATAATACACTATACTATACTATACTATACTATACTATACTATACTATACTATACTATACTATACTATACAATACATAATCACTAAAACAACCTTTCTGCTGTTTTTGGATCTAGTGATCAGCACAAAGTAATTGTATTAGCTAAGATATTTAGGAATATAATTGGATATAAACAAATCATATTCATATATTAGAATAAACCTAGGGAGAAAGAACCTGGCTTTAGTTTCCAAGAATATCCATTTCCACTCCAGGGTAATAAAACGTCTATAAGCAAATAATTCATCTGCCTCACATTAATTACACTAAAAATGCCAACAATCATCACTACCTGGCACTAAATTCAAGAAAACATACAAGGGCTAATGCTGCAAGCAGGCAAAACTGTGCACTTAGCTTATTTGTATGCTGAGTC